>NC_051335.1:34634477-34860141 GCF_015220235.1 Choloepus didactylus
AGCACAGTAAAAGTCCATTTTTGGCCTACTTAAGAGAAGGTGAATGCACACTGGCTTGATGTTCCTAGGGAGACATTAAAAAAAAAATCAGCAAGATCCAATACAAAATGACACTGACACATTGCATACTAATTTCTAATAATAAACCAGCAATGTTGAGGACTGCAGCATATAGTGGTGATGTTACCTTGTTTAAACCACACCTCCCCCCTCTCTGCACCCAGCCCTTCCCTCATAGCTGCCGTAGGTGGTTAGGCCTTGGCGGCAGGGATAGGTGAGACAGAAAGAAAGAGGCTATCTTGTGAACTTGGATTTACAAGTTTTAAATCATTGTGGTGGGATTTGGGAGTTTCTACACCCTACTTTTAATTATTTCCAATTATTAGATCTATTTAACTTAAAGTAGTAATCCCAACAATTGTGAAAGGTCTTTGCTTTTTCCTGATGCTGCCCTTTGGCAGCCTTCTGCTGCCTTAGGAAAATTCCAGGGATGGTTTTTTTTTAATGCCCAGGTTTGTTTACAATATTACAGAACTAAGGCTTTGAAGACTGCTGCAAAGAGAATTTTTTTTCCTTTTCTCCTTGTGACTCCAGGAGTACTAATATATATGTGTGTGTGTGTGTGTGTGTGTGTGTACACACACTTATTTACTTTTAAGCAATTCAAATAGAGCTCTTTAAGAATTTTTGACAATTTGTTATTACCATCTGGAGGTATAAGAATATACATTAAACGCGGAAAAGACAATACAATGAACAGGCAGGCAAACATAATAGAAAGTCACAAGAAACAGAAACACAGAAATACTTTTGAGGGGGACAAATGCAGGATTGAATATACATCATTTCATCCCATTTCTACTCCTTTTCAGAACACTTCTAATTATAATAGAATGTTCTTTCCATAGAGTCATTTCTCTCCTGATTTTAAATCCTACTGAGGCATATTGTGTTAAGAAATAAACTTTTTCTTCTCATAGGCTCATAACCAAAATCTTTCCATTTTAAATTCAGGCAAAACGTTCCCAATCTTCCTCCCTTTCCCCTCCTGAGGAGGAGTCTATGGGGGTTTCCATGCTTTGACGTCCTTTCCCAGAGTACCTAAAATTCTCCATACTCAAGCCCAAGGCAACTTACAGCCTTTGACTTAGGCATACCTGCATGCCAAGGGTCGCTAGCTGATCAGCAACTCAGAGCAGGTGATCAGGTCAGAGAGTCTTTCATTTCTGCCCGGCAAGGTGCATAATCTCTTTCTGGTTTTACTTTCTCTTCTAAATGGCATGCAGTAGCGTTTCACCAGTTGTTCTGCCTCAGCGAGCACATCTGCAAGGCTCCTAAAAGGGGCCATGCCATGGCTGCTGCTATTTGGTGGTCCCTTTTCTTCCTTCTCAAATCTAGTTGTCCTGCTATGTGTTGCAAAACACTTAGCAACTCCACCAGAGTTTTCAACACATCCCCATACTCTCGTGACTGACCCCATTTGTCCAGGAGGGCAGTCACCCCTCTGCATGTGGATGATATGGGATAATTTGGGATTCCTGCCACAGATATCCCTCCCTAGAATTCATGTCTGCTCTGGCTGGTGGCTTTTCTGTCCTCCTGACCGTGCCTGACAATTGGTACAACCCAGCTTTGACCCCAGATGAAGAACATGCCAGGCATGGAGGTAGACATGAGTTTAACAGGACTTACAAGAGATGATTTAACCTTGTTTGCAAACTCTCTCAGTGTCTGTTTATCTGCAAGTATTTTTAACTCTCCCTCATTTTTGAAGGACATTTTTGCCATACATAGAGTTCTTGGTTAGCAGTTTTTCTCTTTCAGTATCTTAAATATATATCATGCCACCCACTCACCGCAGGGCCTTTGCTCATGCTTTGAGGGCTGCCAGTGTAAATGAATAACCCTACTGCAATGAATATAATATATGTGTGTGTATGTATGTATATATATATAAAGAAAAGGTCCATTCCCAATAGTAAAGAATAGGATTAAAATAAACCTGATGAGAAATATGCATGACATCCATGAACTCAGCCAGATTATGCCTCTACCGTTCTCAAATCCTGCAAGGGAGAGTGACATAATCAACATGGCAAAGTAAACAGCTACTGAAATCTTCTCTCCAGGGATTCAGCAGGAAATGGGACAATGATGACTTGTTCAGTACACCGGAGGAAGTTTTAGACTGGAGAAGGAACCTACAAATTCCAAATTGGAGACAGAGAGAAAATATCAGGAGGAAAGCTCTTCCCATACCAGCCAGTCTTTGTACTCAGTCTCGCGCGGCATGGGAAATTCACCAGAACTGCAGCCAGGATGCTTTCCACCTCCCAAAGTGGTCACAAACTATAAAATCTTTCACAAGCAGTGAGACAGATCCCCACCATCTGGAGACCTAGGGGACTGGGGAGGACATAACAAGGCCCAGGTCAGGGAGGGACAAAGTGTCTGAGAAAATGTGGACAGAGACTGTTTCCAGTCTTTCCAGTCATGGTTCGGAAAGGCCACACACTCACCCTTGAGAGAAAGAGCCACAGGCAGCCTGGTCACTCCCTGGATGACCTTGGCTAAAATATCTGGCATTCCTCTGCCACAGATGAAGTGGTGGACACAGCCCCATACTGAGTCAGATTTTGACCATCCAAGTGAGGCCACAGGAATCTGGAAGTTTCAGCCCTGCATGATCATGAGATGCCTGGGTTCCAGGAGGTTGTTCATACCCTGCCCAGTAAGACACAGGTGGGGCTGAGGAGGTAATTCAGCCCTACCTGGTCAGACACAATTGGGGCTACAAGAAGTAATTCATCCCAGTCCAGTCTGACAAATGAGGGACTCCAGGAGAGAATTCAGCCCATCCAGACAGACACAGTGGGAGCTCCAGGAGGCAATTCAGTCATGGCTGGTCAGAAACTGCTTGGACTCCAGGGGATAATTCAGCCCCACACAGACAGACACAGGTGGGCCTCCAGGAGAAATACAGCCCCACCCAGTCAGACACAGCCTGTATTCCAAGAGGTAATACCATCCCACACAGTAAGATGCTGCCTGGCCTCCAGGAGGTAAACAGCTCCAGAGAATGATTAATTCCATGAACACCACCATCTGCTGGGCAGGCTGGAAAGTGCAAGGGTACTGCAGGGCTTTTCAAAGCCTCCCCAGACTGTATCCTAGGCCCATAGGAATTGGTCTACACCCCCTGCCTGGATACCTGGCCCTGTTTTGGCTGAGAAATATGCACAACCCTTCTGGCCAGTTAAAAGCAGAGCACTCCTGGACCAGATGCTGGCTGGAAAAGTTGAACCTGTTAGTGCTGCAGCCTGAGGTCTTTCCACATGGAATCCTGGGAATCACCAGATGTGCTGTGTCCACAGGTGTGTGTCTCACCAAGGTGTCACAGTGCCAACCCCCTAACCCTGGTTTAGGGTGCCTTACAGCAAAACACAGAGAACACCAGCTCTGACTGACATGTTGTTCTGTTTTTGGCTCTGCCCAGAAGGGTCAACCACAGTCAGGGAGCAGCAGTGTTGTGGGGAAGAGGTGACCCAAGAGTTTCATCTGGCTGGGAAGACAAGGGAAAGTGCAGTTCACAAGCTCCTTTCTCTGCCCATCCCCTAATGGACTTCTAAAAAGGGATATACGCTTCTGTGTGAGGCCATGGCCCTGGTTTGGCCAGGAATTACTGAAAATCACATGTGAAAGGAGACAGTTAAATGCAAACCCAAGCACTACAAAATCTTAGATGAGCAAGGGAATCAATTTTCAAATAACCTTCGCAGGATAATCAAATGCAAAGAAATCAGCAAAAACAACACAACAACAACACAACAAAAAACAACAACAACAACAACAACAACAACAAAACACACACACACAAAACACATGAAGAAGGAAGAAGCTATGGCCAATCCAAAGGACCAATTAGAAAGACAGAGGAGACACAGAATTTGGAACAACTAATCAAACATGGTCATAGAAATCTACTAAATAACGTTACTGAGTTCACTAGAGAGAGAAAGGATATCAAGAGATACTAGAAAATAAAAGAAGAATTTTAAAAGAATATATGTGGAAAATAGCAGTCTTACAGAAATGAAAGATGCTGTAGATCAAGTAAAAAATATACCAGGTCACACACAACAGCAGATTTGGAGAGGCTGAAGAAAGAGTAAGGGATCTAGGGCACAGATCAAAATGCAAAGTGCAAAAAAAAGAACAATGGTGAAAAGATTTAAAAAAATTGAATTGGGTCTCAGGGAAATGACTGACATAGGAAGTACACAAATATAAGAATCATTGCTGTTCCAGAAGGAAAAATAGAAGCATAAAGAGGGCTAGGCAGAGTATTTGAGGACATAGTTGGGGAAAACTTCCCAACCATTACGAATGACACAAATGTGCAATTCAAGAAGCCCAAAACAATTCCAAATTGAATAAACATAAATAGAACCTACTGCCAGGCCACAATGTTAATCACCCTGCCACATGCTGAAGAGTAAAGTGTCCGATAGTAGCAAGAGAGCCACATAAGACTAAGAACTTGACTATTCATTGGGAACCATGGAGGTGAGAAGGCAGTGGTATGATATATTTATGATTCTAGGAGAGAGAAATTGCCAGCTGAGAATTCTTATCCAGAAAGCTCGCCTTCAAAAGTGAGGGAGAGTTAAAAATTCCATAGATAAACAAATGCTGAATGAATTTAACAAAGAGAACGTGTCCTACAGGAAATACAATGCAAGTTCTGTCAGCTGTGAAAAAAAAGAAAATAAAATAAAAAAATAAAAAAAACAGGAGAGAGGTCTGATAGAAGGCACAGAACTGAAGAATATTAGTAAGGGTAATGTAAAGGATGAAAGAGAAGAGAAAGAAAGAAAAGCGATCTGACAAATAAAACCAAAGTACCAGTCCAGCAGGACCCGCGGCCCCAGCAGCCCGCGCATATCCCACAGCGGAGCGAGGCTGGGCTCGCGGCACAGCCGGTTATCTGCCTGTGCCCGCCGCAGCCCAAACCTGGCCCTGGCCAGGAGGAGAGGACATCAGGGATCGTGAACACTGGCCCTGAGCGAGCGGGGCGCGTTCACTGCGGAGGGTCGGCACCTGGAGGACATGGAGTGGAAGACCGGGACCGTCAGAGAGACGAAAGAGCCAATGTGGAGGCAGCCCCATGTCCACAGCGGTGGCCCAGCTGGCTGGGCACTTAGAGAGGGGCGCTGCAGCGAAGGAGACACCAACCAGTAAACCAACAGAAGGAAACCACCCTGTTCCCTCCTCGTTTCCCCCCAAGGTAGAGCTGGGCCAGAATGGTGATGAGAAAATCATTGCCCAATGCAGAGCCACTCTCGTAAAGTCAAGGTGAAGAGCTCTCCTCTGATCGAGAAGCTTCAGGGCCATTTAGCCCTTTGATCCTGCACCCTTCTGCCAGGGGCCTCACCCAGAAGCCCTGGACTCAAGGCTGCGGTGGTCCCCACTCATCACAGCCCGCCTCCCCACCCCCAGCAGCCTGGTGTGTGGTCTCAGTCTAGCGAGCCAGAGGAGGTGCCCGTCAGCTTCAACCAGCCCCCCCCCCCCCCGAAGCAGCCATCTGCCCTGTTACAATAAGGTGTGGACATGAGGCTCAATCAAAAGGTGTTCCCCCTCCAGGCAGTTCCCGGAGGTCTCAGTCAGATTGTGGGGACCTTCGTGACTTCAGGGTGGCAGACTGTCTCAGGAGAACGGTGCCAAGGAGGAGAACGGTGAGGAGGTGTTCACGTCCAAGAGCACAACCCCAGGATCCCCTCTGCCCAGCGATGGGGTGGAAAAGGAAGAGGGGAGAAGGCTGGGGTCCGATGAAAAGCTCCCTCTGAGGAGGACATCCAGCAGGACAGAGAAGGCCTGAGGAGAAGGGCAGGGCTGCAGAGGAAGCCAAGCAAGGGGAGAAGGCTGTGGGGAATTCAGATGATGACCACCAAAGCCCAGCCCAGGAGGAGGCCACGGAACCACCCCAAACATCCATCCCTAAGGCAGAGAATGGGTGCGGGAGCCCCATGGAACAAAAAACAGCTGGAGAGGAAACAGAGACTGAAAAGTCTACAGAGAGGAAGCAGGAGCGGGTGGGAAATGAACAAGATAAGCCTGGACAAAAAAAGCCAAGACACAAAGAAGCTGGAGGAGAGCACTGCCGTTGAAGGAGACCCCTACAAATCCCCCTGGAGAAATAGAGGGTGACAAAGCCTCGGAGCAGGAGAAAGACAAGGAAAAGCCAGAGGACAGGGGATGGAGTTCTCAAGCCAGACTGCAACCCCAGGACTGGCTGTGCCCAGCTGGAGCCCAACAGTGAGGTCCTGAGTGACCAAGCAGCTCCCCCGGGAGAGGATGACACCTCCACCCAGGACACTAGAATGTGAAGAGCCACTGTGTCCTTGTGACGAAGCTGCTGGAGACATCTCTTTGGAAGTAGCAGTAACAATGGCAGCAGCAGCCAATCGTAGATGCAGAATATACTGAGTGTCCGGCGTCAGCCCAAAAACAGGGTGCATTATTTCCTGGCCCACACGCTGAATGCTCCCTCACAGATGGAGATCGACTCTGAGGGCTGCAGACCTTTATCAGCTTGAGTTTGGGTTTGGATGTCACTTGATGAACTTTTAAATATGAAAAACATATTTAAAACAATTTAAAGTGGTGACGACAGCTCTCCAGAAGCACTGGTCAGCCAGTGGGGCCCCAGATACTATCCACACCCACCTATCCCTGCAGCTGACCTCTGAACTGAAGTCTGATTTAGCACATCAGATTTTGCTTGTATAGCCCTTTTACTATTCTGAAATGCTTACTGTTCTCATATGTAAGTAAAAACTAATTTCAGGGAGGCCAGAAGCAAAAGAACAAAACATTGCTGAAAATTTAAATTCTTCTAAATTAGGAGTACCTTGAATTGCTTTGTGCAAAGTTGAACTGGCCAATCAATTTTGAAAACATTGGTTTAGAAGAGATAATTATTGGAACATTTAAATATATATGCCTCTCTTTCACCGAGAGGAACTTTGCCCTTCCCATAGTTCTCTAGTTGATGAGTCCCATGGGAGGTGACATCTCTTGAGGAGGATGTGGATGAACTCCCGTGGAGAGGCAGGATGTCAAGAAGTTTCACACTCTGCATTGCATTTCCACATCCTGAAAACAGATCAGGGACACCTGAAAAATACCTGTCCTCTGATTTATCCTGCAAGGATAACTTTCGCACTTCCAGAAGGTTGCCCTTGAGCATGTATTAGATATTTCCTGGGAGGTGCTTTGAGCTCCATGGTGTGCAAGTGACATAATGATAAACATCCTACCTAGCTTCCATGGGAAAGCTTTTCTTGAGTCTAAGCCTGGGCTCGTCTTCCCAGTTTAGGAGGAATGAGTTGGGTCCTCAGTATATTCACATTGGGTAGCTTTTTCTTTAATATTCTGTTTGGAGAGTGGAGGTTTTGCAAGAAACAGCAGTTCTGACTGCCCATTATTTTTGTTTTCTCCCCTCTCCTCTTCACGCAGTCCTGCTAAAGGATGCTAATCCAAATAAATGTTTCATCTCTAGGGTTGGTCCTTATTCTGATTTGAGTATTTCACTGTCTCGGCGTGCTAATTTGGAAGTTGGGGCAGTTGTTTTTCTGGAGTTTTGTTAGACTTCACCCTACCTTGATTTCAGCAAACAGTCTCTTAAATGAAATGCCTATGTCACTATTGGAACCTCAATTTTTTCTTCCTATTTACAGTTTTTCTAACTCCAGGAGAGTGCTAATATTGGGGATAAATGTTTTCCAAAAATTTTTTCAAAAATAATGCATCTCTTAAGATTTTTAACATTCTGAGAGACTGCTATTGTCATAGCTATAATAAGCTTGGTGTTTTAGAATAATTTGGAAGATGTATGTGTGTGTCAGTTATTTGAGTGTCTTTATAGTCTTTATCTATATCTATTTCTATACTTATCTGTCTAGATGTATACCCCCTAAATAATACTTTGTTTTATTTATATATGACTTTGGATTGTTTATACACTCACACACATATGCTAATGCACATATCTGGGCAAGAATTTTGTGACTATGTGCATGACTGCATGTGTGATAAAAAGGGGAAATCTGACACTTTCTCTTACTTGAAAAAGGAATGGCACAGAAAGCAAGGGATGTAGATACGGAAGTAGAACTATATTTTCCTTCTGGAGGGCCTATACATTAAGAAGAGAGGAGCAATAAAAAATGACAAGAATGTGACACTGAAGAAACCTACTTTCTGGGGTCAAAATACCTTTCTGAATAGTCTCCTGTTGGCCACATCATTTGATCTATTTTGTGAAAAGGCAGAGACCCCATTCTGGGGGTTTGTTAATGAGTGTTGGGTTGTTCTGGAGCTCTTGGTGGGAAATTCATGAAATGTAGAGACTCTCCATCAAGTGTTCCCCCCTCTTTTCTTTGCTGATGCTGCAGCCTGACTGCTTATGGCTTTCCTTTTCCAAAGCAACTATGATTAGATGTTGCATTTGCATTGTTGAGATTGAGATTTTGAAACATGGGATTAAAGAAATCCATTTGTGCCTTAGGTGGCACAAAGTCATTACCAGACCAGGAAGACCTTGTTACTTTCAGAATGCATTAATAGGCTTGGAAGAAAATATTTGATTCTTCACAGCTACAAGACTAAGGAGAGGAGTCAGAATCATTCTTCCACTATGTTTGTAGTCTGGCTTGAATATCAAACTTTGTCCTTCCTTTCCCCAGATAGGGAGCAAGAAAAAATTTGGATGCTTTGAAGGGATATTATGGTATTAGAAAAGGGAGCTGTGATGCTTTCTCAGCTGCGTGTGCAACTAGGTCATCAGAAGATCACAAGAAGACTCAGGGGCCTCAGAACTCCACCTCCTCACTGCGGTCACCTTGAGCAAAGCCCAGTTTGCCATACAGGTGTTGGCCTGTGATTCCCAGTTGACTAGGTTTGTCAACAAATATATGTGAAATAAAGGAAGGAATGAATAAGGGAACAGGTAACCAGTTTGTCGACTTCTTTTGGTAAGGTACTCTCAGGAATGTAATAGTTGAATGAGTAATGATGCTCAGTTGTTGATGACAGAAACCCAACTCAAACTGGCTGATGGAAAAAAGAACTGTATCTATCTATGAATCTCTCTCTCTCTCTCTCCTTTTCTCTCTCATCTAATTATCTTTACACTTATTCATATAGCTGGAAAGTCCAGGAATAAACCTAAGCAAAGTCAGTCAAGCAATGCCAGGGCTCTCTCTGTCTCTGTCACTGGGCTCTGCTTTCCTCTGTGTTGGCCTTGCTCCGAAGCAGGCTCTCTCAGCCTGCAAGCCCAATAGAAAGAGCTTACTCTTGCCCAATAACTGTGGGAAATGGGGATGTGGGAATCCTGAGATTTTCTATAGGCCATATGCTTCATGTGCCCATAGCTAAAGGAATCATTATGGCCGAGGAGATACAGAAATCTGACTGGCCAGGCCCCAGCTGGGGCTGGGGGCTGGGTGAGTCAACCCCTTCAGTCTACAAGCACTGTGAATAGGAAAAAGATGGTTCCTCAAAGTGAAATTAGAATACTGCTACAAGAGAAGTGATGCCGAGCAGGCAAAAATGATAGATGTCCTTAACAGGGCAATACCCGAAATATCAAATGACTATTCCACTGTTTGCTTCAAAATCAAATTTTGTTTGGCCCCAATTAATTCTCTTCACTTTTGTGCTCTCTGGACCAGGTAAAAATAGCATGAACAGGATGTCTCTATATGATGTATGATCAGGTGGCTTACGAAGATGTCAGAAGCACCAAGCAAAATTCAAGTGCTAGTCATATAAAATGAAGTTGATTTCCATAATCTTCCAAAGAAAATCAGCCTCATTGCCTTATGTAACAATGTATTGCTGTGTCCAGGGTAACCTGTAGCTCCACGAGGGCACGGTCAGTGTCGATGTTGTTCCTCACTGTGTCTAGTGCCTCATTCATGGTAGGTGCTCAATAAACATTTGTTCAATTAAAAAAAAAAACACAAAACACCAAAGTACGAGATAGTTTAAGCAGGAACTGCCTTTACAGTGATAATATTGTAAGTTAATGGATTATACTCCCCAATTAAAAGACAGAAATTGGCAGAATGGATTACAAAGTATGATCCATTTTATGCTATTTATAAGAGATTCATCTTAGACCCAAAGATACAAATAGGTTGAAGATTACAGGGTGGAAGAAGATATTCTCTGGAAGTAGTAACCAAAAGAAAGCTGGGGTAGCAATACAAATATCAGACAAAACAGACTTAAAATTAAAGATTTTGTAAGAGGCAAGGAAAGACACTATATGTTAATAAAAGGGAAAATCCAACAAGAAGAAAGAGCAATCATAAACATTCATGCACCCAATCAAGGAGCTCCAAAGTACATGAGGCAAACACTGGCAAAACTGAAAGGAGCAATAGATGAGTCTAAAATAATAGTGGGAGACTTCAACACACTACTCTCTTCTATAGATAGAACAACTAGTCTGAGGATCGGTAAGGAAATGGAGAACTAAACAATATGATAAATATGTTAGACCTAACAAACATATAGAGTTTTGCACCCCAATATACCAGGATATACATTGCTGTCAAGTGCTCATGGAACATTTTCCAGGATAGATCATATGCTGGGGAACAAAATGTGCCTTAATAATTTTAAAAAGATTGAAATTATCCAAAGCACTTTCTCTGATCATAATAGAATAAAGCTGGAAATGAATGACTATCTAAGAATCAGTATTTTCACAAATACATGAAGGTTAAAAACATACAATTAATAGTCAGTGAGTCAAAGAAGAATTTGCAAGAGAAATCAATAAATATCTATAGATGAATGAAAATGGGAATACAATATATCAAAACCTATGAGACGCAGTGAAGGTGGCACTAAGAGGAAAATTTATAGCTCTAAAGGCCTACAATAAAAAGGAAGAAACAGCTAAACCAAGGACCTAACTGTGCAACTGAAGAAACTAGAGAAAGAGCAGCAAACTAACTCTAAAGCAAGTAGAAGAAAATAAATAACAAAGATAAACTCAGAAATAAATGAATTAGAGAAGATAAAAAATCCCAGAAATAAATGAGAGAAGATTAAAAATCCCAGAAATAAATGAATTAGAAAAGATAAAATATCCCAATAGAATCAATAAAACAAAAGTTGGTTCTTTGAGAAGATCAACAAGATTGACAAACCCTTAACTAGACTGGCAAAGTAAAAAAGAGAGAAGATGCAAATAAAGTCAGAAATGAGAAGTGGGTCATTACTATGGACCCCAAAGAAATAAAAATTCACGAGGACAATATGAAACAACTGTATGCCAACAAACTAGACAACTTAAATGAAATGGGCAATTTCCTAGAAATACACGAATAGACTATACTGACTCAAGAAGAAATAGAAGACCTCAGCAAACCAATCACAAGTAAAGAGATTCAGTCAATCATCAAAATCAAGTATATAGGAATAAACTTAACCAAGGATGTAAAGGACCTTTACACAGAAACCTAAAAAGCATTGCTAAAAGAAATGAAAGAAGACCTAAATAGCTGGAAGGATATTCTGTGATCACTGATAGGAAGGCTAAAAGTTGTTAAGATGTCAGTTCTACCCAAATTGATCTACATAGTCAATGCAATACCAATCAAAATTCCTACAACCTACTTTGCATACTTGGAAAAGTTATTATTAAATTTGTTTGGAAGGGAATGGGGCCCTCAAATAGTCAAAAGCATCCTAAAAAAGAAGAGTGATGTGCTAGGACTAGCACTTCCCAACTTTAAAGCTTATTATGAAGACATAGTGATGAAAACAGCATTGGACAGGCATAGAGATAGACATATTGATCAGTGTAATTGAATCGACAGTTTTGAAATTGACTCTCAGATCTATGGTCAATTGATTTTGATGGGGTCCCCAAATCCACTGATCTGGGACAGAATAGGCTTTTCAATAAATAGTGTTTGGAGAACTGGATATCCATATCCAAAGGAATGAAAGAGGACCCCTACCTCACACTCTGTACAAAAAGCCACACAAAACGAATAAAAGACCCAAATATAAGAGCCAGTAACATAAACCTCCTAGAAGAAAATTTAGGGAAATATCTTCAACACCCAGGAATACGAGGTATCTTCTTACACCTTACACCCAAAGCACAAGCAATGAAGGAAAAAATAGGTAAATGGAAACTCCTCAAGACTGAACACTTCTGTGCTTCCAAGGACTTTGTCAAAAAGGTGAAGAGGCAGCCAACTCAATGGGAGAGAATATTTGATACCAAATGTCTGATAAGAGCTTAATATCCAGTATATATAAAGAAATCCTACAACTCAACAATAAAAGGACAAACAACCCAATTACAAAATGGGCAAAAAACATGAATAGACATTTTTCCAAAGAGGAAGTACAAATTACTAAAAAGCACACAAAAAGATGTTCATCTTCATTAATGTTTTAGTTTGCTAAAGCTGCCAGAATGCAATATATCAAAATGAATGGCTTTTAACAATGGGGCTTTATTACATTACAATTTATGGTACTTATGCCATGAAAATGTCCAAATTGAGGCATCAATAGGAGGATACCTTCTCTGAAGAAAGGCTGATGGCATCCGGGACACCTCTGTCACATGGGAAGGCCTATGGCCAGTGTCTGTTAGTGCTTGGCTCATGGGTCCCATTGCTTTCAGGTTCTGACTCCAGTGGCATTCTCTCTCTGCATCTGTGGGTCCTCTCGGCATCTCCAGGGCTATTCTCCTAAACTCTCTTTCTCTCTCTGTGCTCTCATAAAGGATCCCAGTGAAAGGATTAAGACTCTCCTTAAATGGGCTGGGTCACATCTCAATTGAGCCAAAAAGTTCCACCCACAATAGGTCTGTACCCACCTGGATGGATTAAAAGAACATGGCATTTTCTGGGGTTTGTAACAGCTCGGAACCAGCACAATTAGCTATTAGGCAAGTGCAAATCAAAACCACAATGAGATATCATCACACACCTAACAGAATGGTTGCTATTAAACAGGAAACAATGAGTGTTGGAGAGTGTATTATTCAGAGTTCTCTAGGGAAACAAGACAAAAAGGAGATATCTGTAAACATGAGATTCTATACAAATGTTACACACAACTGTCGGGATGCATGAGCTCAAATTCTGTAGGGCAGGCTGGCAGCTGACCACTCCAATGAAGGTGTTCAATGAATTCCCCAGGAGAGGCTGGCTGGCTGGCTGAAGTAGAGACAGAAATTCTCTCTTCTGACTGGTAAATTCATCACCTCTCCCATTTAAAGGCTTCTACTGATTGGATTAAATGTTTCTCATTGGGGAAGACACTCTCCTTGGTTTGTTATAGATGTAATCAGCCATAGATATAATCAACATACTGATAATTTATGTCCATGAATTGTCCCTGCACCAACAGATAGGCAGTGCATGCTTGACCAGACAATCGGGCACCATCACCTGGCCAGGGTGACACATGAACCTAACCATCACAGTCCACCCCTTGTCAACTTAACAACTATACACATCACCTTAAACCATACTTAATATCTAAATAAAAAACAATATAACAGGCATATGTTTCACTGAACAACACTCAGTTGTCCTGTGGACAACTGAAAATGCACTAAATCTCTCCAGAATAGTGTGCAAGTCCTTGGGTAATATTCACTCTTAAATTTGATATCCTGTAACTTAAATACTATGACATGAACAATACACCTTATATCATATGGTAAGGGGGCAAGATAAAGAAGGAAACAAAGATATTTGCTTTATGTATAAATACAAACCTACTCATAACAAAAGAAGGAAGAAATATTCCTACCATTACAGTCCTTGTTTCTGTAACTGGTCTTGTGGTAGTTGTTCATATTTATCACGACCTTCTTCCATTACCCACTCCATGTTCCCTTTACCCTCAGGAAGCACTTCAGCTGGCCGTGGTTCTTTGCCTGGTGGGGTGACCCAAACCATCATTCCTGAAGTTTCTGGGCTATTGGTAGTCCTGCCTGGATTGGGTTGTTGCAGTTTCCCATTGACTTTAACTACAGGACATGATAGTTCTAAGAGACGCCCTAGGGGATCTCCTGTATTTCAGGAAAATTCTTTACTTCCATTGTGTATTTGCAGTGCTATTTCCCATTGATAGGATCAATCACCACAGCCAGTACAGTAATCCCCTTCCTTGCCTGTTGATTTAGAGGTATGAGAAGCCCAAAGTGGCCAGGTGGCAGACTTAACTTCAACTTCCAGTTCAGTGAAACCACTGTGTTTCCTGGTGGAAGCACTCCTCCTTTTGCAACTAAGAGCTGTCAACCAGCAGAGCATGAGGTTGCAGGGACAGGAAGGCAAAATTTTCCTAGTGGATCACTAGGGGTGATAGTGAGTGGTGCCAAACCCATTTCCACCCCTTGATTCCTGGACCCATGAATCCTTGCTAGGGGAAAAACAGCACGATAGAGTGGACGCTGATTCAGAGCATACACAGCCTCTTGGAGAAAATTGCCCCAGCCCCGCAAAGTATTGCCACCTAATTGCTACCATAATTGAGTCTTCAGAAACCCATTTCACCATTTTAACATCCCAGCTGCCCATGGATGATGGGGAACATGGTAAGACCAGAGAATTCCATGAGCATGTGTGTCCCAATTTGCTAATGCTGCCATTATATAAAATAGCTGAAATGGATTGGTTTTTATAAAGCAGGTTTATTTGGTTACAAATTTACAGTCTGAAGGCCCTGAAAATGTCCAAACTAAGGCATCAACATGAGTATACCTTCAGCAAAGTAAGGCCAGTTGCGTCCAGAAAATTTCTGTTAGCTGGGAAGGCACATGGCTGACATCTGCTGATCCCAGTTTGTGTTCCAGCTCCTCACTCACCTCTTGTGCATTCTTCAAAATGTTGCTCTTGGGCGTTTTCTTCTCTCTTAGCTTCTCTGGAGCAAAGTGTCAGCAAAAGTCTTCTTTCAATGGTCATCTCCAAAATGTCTCTCTTGGCTGCAACAGCAAGCTCCTTCTGTCTGAGCTCTTATATTGGACTGCAATGATTAAATAAAAAATGCATGCTGAATGGGCAGGGCCACACCTCCGTGGAAATAATCTAGTCAAAGGTATGACCCACAGCTAGGTGGGTCACATCTCCATGGAAACAACCTAATCCAAAGATTCCAATCTAACCAACACTAATACATCTACCGTCACATGATTGCATTAAAGACCATGGCATTTTGGGGGACATAACACATCCAAACCAGCACAATGTGCCTATTCCTGCACTTCATTTTCTGTGAGGTGAGTCCCTGGATCAGAAACAATACTGTGTAGAATAACATGACGGTGGATAAAGCATTCTCTAAGTCCATGGATGGGAGTTTTGACAGAAGCATTGCGTGCAGGGAAGGCAAATCCATATCCCAAGTGTGTGTCTCTTCCAGTGAGAAAAAATTGCTGCCCCTTCCATGATGGAAGTGGTCCAATGTAATCAACCTGCCACCAGGTAGCAGGCTGATCACCCTGGGGAATGGTGCCATATCAGGGACTGAGTGAGGGTCTCTGCTTCTGGCAGATTGGGCACTCAGCAGTGGCTTTAGACAGGTCAGCCTTGGTAACTGGAAGACCATGTTGCTGAGCCCATGCAAAACCTCCTTCCCTACCACCATGACCACTTTGTTCATGAGCCCAGTGGGCAATAGCAGGAGTGGCTAGGGAAAGAAGCTGACTGGTATCCACAGAACAAGTCATCTTATCCACTTGATTATCAAAATTTTTGCTGAAGTCACCCTCTGGTAAGCATTCATATGGGACACAAATATCTTCATGTTATGTGCCCACTCAGAAAGATCTGTCCACATATGTCTTCCCCAGACCTCTTTGTCACTCCAATCATGTTCCTTCCAAGTCCCAGCCAAACCATTAGCAACGGCCCATGAATCAGTATACAAATACACCTCCAGCCAGTTCTCCTTCCAAACAAAATGAACAACCACGTGCACTGCTCAAATTTCCACCCACTGAGAGGACTGCCCCTCACCACTCTCCTTCAGGGAGAAACCCAGAAATGGGGTTGCAGTGCTGAAGCTGTGTCCACTTTCGTGTAGTACCTACACGTCACGCAGAGATCTGTAAACCAGGCCCGAGTTTTTTCTTCCTCAGTCAACCAACTGTAAGGAATTCCCCAAGAGGCCATAGCTCTGGGTTGGAAAAGAGAAAGCAATGTGGCAGGAGTGGGGGCCATTGGCATTTGGGTCACTTCCTCATGTAACTTACTTGTGCCTTCAGGACCCACTTGAGCCCTATTTCGTCTATACCATTTCCATTTTATGATGGAGTGCTGCTGGGCACACCCAACATTATGGCTTGGTGGATCAGGCAACACACAGCTCGTGATAGGCAACTCAGGTCACATGATAACTTGGTGGCCCATGGTTAAGTGTTTGGTCTCTACTAAGGCCCAGTAGCAGGCCAAAAGCTGTTTCTCAAATGGAGAGTAGTTACCTGCAGAGGATGGTAAGGCTTTACTCCAAAATCCTAAGGGCCTGTGTTGTGAATCTCCTATAGGAGGCTGCCAAAGGCTACAAACAGCATCTCTATTTACCACTGACACTCCAGCACAATTGGATCAGCTGGATCATACAGTCCAAGTGGCAGAACAGCTTGCACAGCAGCCTGGACCTGTCACAGACCCTCCCCTTGTTCCAGTCCCCACTCAAAACTAGCAGGTTTTCTGGTCACTTGGTAAATGGGCCAGTGTAGCACCCCAGTGGGGAATATGTTGTCTCCAAAATCCAAAATGGTCAACTTGAGGTGCTGTAGGAATGGCCAGATGGAACAGTTTATCCTTTGCTTTAAAAGGGATATCTCAGTGTGCCCCACACCATTGGACATCTAGAAATTTCACTGAGGTGGAAGTCCCCTGCATTTTTGTTGGATATACCTCCTATCCTCTGACACACAAATGCCTTACCAGTAAGTCTAAAGTAGTTGCTACTTCTTGCTTACTAGGTCCAATCAACATGTCTTCAATATAATGGACCAGTGTGCTATTTTGTGGGAGGGAGAAATGTTCAAGTTCCCTGCAGACAAGATTTTGACATAGGGCTGGAGAGCTGATACACCCCAGAGGTAGGACAGTGGAGGTATACTGCTGGCCTTCCCAGCTGAAAGCAAACTGTTTCTGGTGGTCCTTAGTAACAGCTATTGAGAAGAAAGCATTTGCCAGATCAATAGCTGCATACTGGATACCAGGTAAAGTTTTGATTTGCTCAAGCAACAGTACCATGTCTGGAACAGCAGCTGCAATTGGAGTCACCACCTGGTTAAGTTTAGGGTAATCCAATGTCATCCTCCAAGACCTATCTGTTTCCTGCACAGGCCAAATAGGACAGTTGAATGGGCATATGGTGGGAATCACCACCCCTTCATCCTGCAAGCCCTTAAGAGTGGCATTAATCTCTGAAATGTCTCCAGGAATACAGTATTGCTTCTGATTTACTATTTTGCTAGGTAGAGGCAGTTCTAGTGGCTTCCACTTGGCCTTTCCTACCATAATAGCCCTCAGTCCACAAGTCAGGGAACCAATGTGGTGATTCTGCCAGTTGCTGAATATGTCTATTCCAATTATGCATTTTGGAACTGGGGCAATAACCACAGAGTGGATCCAGTGGACCCACAGGACCCACTCTGAGACCTGAGCTACAACTCCATCAATCATCTGACCTCCATAAGCCCATATTCTCATTGACCAGAGTGATGCTTTGGGTCCCTTGGAGTTAATGTCACTTCTGATCAGAGTCTAATAATCCCCAAAATATCTGATCATTTCTTTTTCCCCAATGCAGTTATCTTGGTGAAAGTCTGTAGGTCTCTTTGGGGAAGGCTGGGAGGAAGATTAACAGTATAAATTTTGGGCAGTGCATCAGGGTCCTTCCTCAAGGGGATCTAGCCTTCCCCTCATTCAAGGGGCTCTGATTTTGTAAACTCTCTCAGGTCTGGGAATTCATTAAGTGGCCATGACTCTGTTTTTGTAATTCAACTTAGACTTTGGTTCACTTTAACTCTCCTTATACAGATCTAACAAGATTTAGTAGACTGCCCATCTATTTTACTTCTAGGTACCCCACGATCTATTAGTCAACACCATAGGGCTCTGCGAGTCAGATTACTTTGACTGCTGCATTGAGTCTGCTACCCATTATGGAGACCACGTCCACCTTATTTTAGGCAATTAAGAGCTGCCTCGTGGCTTTTCCCAACTCAAGATCCGATTGTCCCCACTGTGTTTAAGGATTCCAGCTCAGTGACAGCAGTTCCCAAAGTAATATCTGACCTACAGAGAAGGACAACTACAGAGCTCTTCAGGGATGATGATGTTAGTCTCACAGATTCATTCCTCACAGTCCTGGTAAAAGGTATGTCCTATGGACATTCCGGGGGTGTGTGAGCAGGTCTTCCATGATAAATCCACTCTAACATTCCAATCTCTCTAAACCTTTGAATCCCCTCCTCTACATTATACCAGAGCAGTTCAGGCATTTCAACCTTGGGTAATGCCAGCCACCTTTTGATCCATGTTTCAGCCAGCCACCCAAACTGTTAATGCCCTTCCTAACCCCTCAAGCAACAACACTGAAGCCAGAATCCCAGCTTGGTGGGCCCATATCAGTAAATTCAGCCTGATACGGCTTTATGTTCCATCATTATCCAACACCCTTAATATTCATTACAACACATATCACCCTGGTTTCTGTCTCCATAAATTGGAAAACTCATGCAGTTCTTTTGTAGTATTGCATACTTCCTCATGGGTCACACTTTGTACCTCACATTTCAGGGCTTCTTTGGACCAGTCTAGTTATAGGCCTGGAAGAAAAGACGGGTATTGGAGGTGGGTCATGAAAAGGGTTAGAAGAGTTTCTCAAGCCAGTTACCTCAGGGTATTCCTTGGCGGTTTCATCTGGTGAAACAGGATTAACCTCTCCAGACAGAAGAGTGAGGGCTTGTTCTTCAGGGGAGGTGACTACAGGTCTAGCATGTACTGAAGAGTTCATCTCTTTAGGTGGAGGTTGGATGGCAGTTTCCTCAGGGCAGACTGGATGTCAGGAAGCTGTTCCCTCAAAGCAGGCTGCAGTTGGGTAGCTGTCTCCTCAAGGCAGAATGGAGGTGGGGGGCTGTTTCCTCAGAACTGACCATTACAGGTTTATCTAGCAAAGATTCAGCAGAATCTGGAGTTTTGTAGTCCCCAGTGTCATCATTATCAACCTATATGTCCCCATCCTTTTTTCAGGATTCCATTCCTTTCCAATCAGTGCCTTTACTTTAACAGTAGACACCCTGCAAGTTTGACAATTTAGTTTACATTGTAAATCTGCTAATCACACAATGAGAGTCTGATTCTGGTTTTCAGAGATCTCAATACGTGGCCACAGTAAGTAAGATTTTCTTTCAGGGCACACAAAGAAACTTTTTTACATCTTTCCTATGGTGCTTAATTGCAAATTTGAGGACTTCAGCTCATCTCTTTCCTTTATATGTGTATGCAGCATATCTAGGAACAACCAGCCATCATTATTATGCTTTTAACTGCACAAAACTCTGTTAAGGTATCAAAGACACTGTCACCCAGAGCCTTGCCTCAGATAAGCATATGATTAGCAGAATCAAATGGGGATATTTTGTATATCTCTATTGCCAACTCACACCATGGGCTGTCAATGCCACCTTGATTATTGGAAAGAGTCATTAGTGCCTTTGAATCTAATCAGAGTAAAAAACCCATTGCAAAATCCCATTTTAAGATTCTGTTTCTCAAGAACCATGCCCAGTACCAAAGCTGTGTTAGTCAGGATTCTCTAGGGAAATGGGACAAACAGGAATATCTGTAAATATGAGATTTTATTAAAGTGTCTCATGCAACTGTGGGGATGCATGAGACCAATTTCTGTAGAGCAGCTGGAAGCTGGCAACTCTGATGAAGGTGTTTGATGAATTCCCCAGGAGAGGCTGGCTGGCTGAAGTAGAGATGTAAATTCTCTGTTCTGACTAGTGAATTCATCACATCTCCCTTTTAAAGGCTTCAGCTGATTGGATTAAATGTCTCTCAACTAGGGAAGACATTCCCCTTAGTTGATTATAGATGTAATCAGCCAAGATGCAACAAAAGTACTGATGATTTAAGTCTATGAAATATCCTTTCAGTATTAGGCCAGTGCTTGCTTGACCAGACCACTGGGCACCATCACCTGGCCAAGTTGGACATGAACCCAACCATCACAGAGCAGAGGCGGAGAAATAGGAAAATTTATCCACTGCTGGTGGGAATGTAAGATGGCACAGACCCTGTGGAATGCATTGGTGGTTCCTCAGAAAACCAAATATTGAGTTATCCTACGACTCAGCAGTTCAGCTACTCGGTCTGTACTCAGATCTGAAAGCAGGGACACTTACAGACGTGCACACCGATGTTTGTGGCAGCATTATTCACAATTGCCAAAAGATACAAACAATCCAAGAGTCCATCAACAGATGAGTAGATAAACAAATGTGGTATATACATATAATGGAATTTTATGCAGCAATAAGAAGGAATGAGTTCCTGAAGCATGTGACAACATGGATGATCCTTGAGGACATAAATCTGAGTGAAATAAGCCAGACACAAAAGGACAATTGCTGTAGGATTCCACTGATATGAACTAACTAGAACATGTAAAATACAGGGTATCTAGAGTTAGCCAGAAACGAGGGAAGTGGGAGAACTGTTAACTAGGTTGAAGTTAAAATGTCTGGGAATGGATAGAGGTGGCAGTAGCTCATTATTGGGATTAAAATAGTGCTGTATTTTGTTGAATTTGTTTGAAAGTGGTTAAGTCCTATATGTCACCAATTAAAACTATAAATATAAATAAATTCTTGCACAAGCCACCACAAATTTAAAAAAAAATAATAGAGGGGTATATAGGAAAAAACACAGCTATTGCAAACTATGGACTATAGTTAATAGTAATATTTTAATATTTTTTCATCAACAGTAACAAATTTACTACACCAATATTAGGGGTCAACAATGGGGAGCAGGAAGAGGGTATAGGATTTGGGTTTTATATTTTATTCTTATTTTTGTTCTGGAGTAATGAAAATGTTCTAAAATTGATCATGGGGATATATGCACAACTATGTGATGACACTGTGAGCCAGTGATTGTACACTTTCAATGGTTTGTGTGGTATCTGAATATATTTCAATAAAATTGAAAAAAAAAATACATGAGGCGACATATTTCTTTGTGGAGTTTATTTAAACAGTTTGCTATTCATGAATCAGGCAGCACCCAAACCTCCTGTGGAAAGGAGCTCCACCAAAGGGGCAGAAAGGAGGTGCTGATAAAGAGCAAATGCAGAAGCAAAGTTGAGGAAGTGTTCAGATCAGCTGATGTTAAGTTTTCATTTTACATGGGGGGAAGGGGTTCCAAGTGGAGAGAAGATACACACTGATTAGTATGGTATGTTCGTTCATTCTCATTAGCCATCTCTACTGCACCAAAACTGGTTTATCACCAGGTATTCCATATCTGCAGTTCTGTAGTGG
This sequence comes from Choloepus didactylus, assembly GCF_015220235.1. NCBI lineage: Eukaryota > Metazoa > Chordata > Mammalia > Pilosa > Megalonychidae > Choloepus > Choloepus didactylus. The sequence goes on from NC_051335.1 coordinate 34,656,097, forward strand.
GTGTACTATTGTTTCATTTTCTCAGAAAGCCCCTGCAGGTCAGTTCTTTTTTTATCTTTTGGAAAACACTTTCTCAGAAACGGGTCCCTCCAAGCAATGCCCAATGTGGGCTGCCATTTTATTTTACTTAACAAGAGTAAGAATTACAATTTAAAAGGTACGGAACAACAGGAGAAACTCACTTCTCTCTCTCCTCCTAATGGGCATTTTTGTTTGTTTGTTTTAAATGACTGAGAACAATTAACTAAGAGAAAAACTGTATTATCTGACATTCCATACAAATGCTAAGCAACCTCATATTGAATCAAACATCACCACCCGAAGATTTCGTTATGTTATATATATAAAAAAAAATGCACATTATAAAAGGCAAGGTTTAAGAATTACTTACGTGACTTTGGAGATGAATGTAAAATGAAACTTCACATAGACACTGAATATTAAAACTTGGAAAGCAAAACATTCCAGGTAGTTTACCTCTACAGATAGATGTGAAATATCTAAACCATGACCAATTACATGTATACAGTGCTAATGAAATGCTTTCAGTCAACGCTAAGGGCATGTGACCTGCAATAGTGGACCAAACCCAACTAAATCACACTTTTATGTCTTTGTAAAAATGACATATTCATGAATCCATGTTTCAAGAACTGATGTTTATATGTTTTCAGTTGTGTTAACAATTTCGAGCAGTTTAATTTATTCCAGAACAAAATCTTAAGTTGCTTGTAGTAAGTTTTGTAAGTCAACAGAATAGATTTTCCTTTGATATGTTATTTCTATTAAAACTAGCTTTCTAACAATGAGTATATAAAAAAAGGATGTGCATAAAAAATAGATTTGGTATTCTATTTTTCCCCCCGTGGGAGGATAATGTGACCTTTCACGCCTATGCTTGTTAACTACTGGGACTCATAAAGATTCACCAAGACAAAAACCTAAAATTAAATAATCTTTATTGCTAAAAGTGACTTAACAGTGTTACGGAGAAAAATGTCACCATTACTACGAAAGGGCCAAAAGCTTGACTCATACAAACTTTAGAGTCGCTGCTAGGTACATAACTGTTTAGGTATTATTTGGGGTACAACAGAAAGGAGACCTTGCAGTTCACAAACAAGGAAACTGTTAACAAGATGCAATGCTTAAAGAATTTTGAAACCACTCTAATGTGGTTTAACATAGCTAATGTTATATAGTTATACATGTTAGGTTCAACTGCTTTCTTCAATGAGTTCAGAGTGAAAGGGATCCAAGAGACTTTCAAACGACTGCCATCTCTAGAGTGACAGGGATCGAAGACACTTTCTAACAGCCGCCACCTCTTGCCGCTGCTGTTACATGAAAGGAGATATTGAACATGTGTTTAATATTTAGATGTTACACGCATTTTGACAACTAAAATATTGCAATGTTTACATTAATTCTTAGTTTTCAATTTTAAATAAATGTACTTACAGTTTCCATCAACATTTTTTTCTGCAACAAAGCCATTTCTTCTTTAAGTTCCCTTTGTGCCTCAGTAAGATGATTTTCATGATCCTTCTCCAAGTCCTCAATACCCTAAAACAGACAGAAAAAGTGTACTTCAGTTACCGAGCACCTCTTTTCATCTCAAGTTCTAAATGCATACGATTACATTTCCAAAGCAAGAACTTTAAAAGTATTCAAATGCATGTTACTTCTTCTAGATAAAACTATTCTAAATAATACCTGAAGACTACAATACCCACTAACAAAATAAGAAATGTCACATTTGGGTCAAAGATTATAGGCGGTCCAATAGTAGCACAGTACGCATGAAACAATGGTTTAATGAGTAGTTAAGGTCAAGAAGGAGGAAGAAAAGAGGAAAAAAACTGGGCATCTGAAATCAATAATCGTCACAATTTTGAAAACCTCTGATAAGCTTTCTAAACACAATGCGGTAAACCTGCCTATTATGACTAACAGTCAATATAATATGATTTCATTAGAGGGAATAAAATGATCTGTGATATGTACTTTTCAAGTTACGAAAAACACAAAGTTTTAAATCTTTACTATTCATTCAACAAATTGTGACCTAGTGCCTACTACATTAAAAAAATACTCTGTTAAGTGCTGTGGTGGGATTAAAGAAGGAAAACATTATCTCTCCTTTGTTCCAGTGAGAAAAAGAAAGATACAACCAAAAATAACACAAAAATTTACGATAGGTATGTAAATGCAACCTACTGTGGCTATAACAGACAGAGATAATTCTGATTTAGTTGGCAAAGGAATACAATTTCAATAGTTAAAGAAAAAAAGGGATCAACAGTATCTAGGGTAAGAGCATAAGCAAAAATGCAGGGATGTACTGGTAAGTCAGTTCAGAGAAGGTAATTAAACTGGAAGGGTGACAGTAAAGTAAGAATGTAGCGAATGAAGCTCAAAAGGGGGACATGTTACAGGAAGGATCTTGGCAACCTAAGACTTTACACTGGGAAGCTACTGAGAGTTTTTTCAGGAGGGAGAGATATTTTTCAGGGAGGTAATATGACAGACCTATGAAGGGCGGATTGGAGAACAGAGAAATCAGATGTGGGTTTTAATAGTCCAAAATCAAGGAATGATGAGGTCCTGAACTAGGGCAGAAGCAGGGGCAATTAAAAGAAAGAAAGAAATTAAAGAACTATCGCAGAGGTACAACACATTACCCGGCCTAGTGATGACTGGATGTGACAGGTAAGGGAGACAAAGGAGTCAAAGATAATACTCAAATTCCTCCTTAAGTGGTAACATTTAGTGATACCATATAGAAGGTGTCTTTTCTAGTGCTTTATCAAAACATCAAACTAATTAATAATTGGTTCTCAGAGAACAATGGAGCAAGCCAACAAGTTCTCTAATTGAAAACAATAAAAAAAAAAAAAAAAAAAAAAAAGTTGTCTGTGTATTATTATTTTAAAGTTCATTAAAGGGTATTTATCTTAAAACTATTTTGCTAGTTTGTTTATATCATCCTACTTAGTTTATAAGAGTAACCTTTCTCACATGTATTTGAACAAGATTATCTGAAAGAAACCCCCAACAACAAGAAAAAAAGAAGGGGTATATACAGGATCCCACTGACTTCTAAGAATAGTTACCAGAAAATAAGTATATGTCTGCATGAACATGAGGCCAACATCACTGACCACAATTTGTTAATGTGCAGACATGCCAGCAGATAATTCTCAATCCACAAATATTTAATTGTCTGCTGGCTTTCTCATTCTATGAGAGCCTGGGTCATCTCTTAGGATTCTAAGTTGACCTATAAAGACATTTATAGTCACTGTAATAATTCTATAAGCCAATCTGACATAAAACACTCATACAATACATTTGAAAATAAAAGAGAGACTGATTCATTGCTTTTGCATACCTCCTATTTAACAAACACTGGGGATACAAAGACAGGAAAAGGATGTTGAGAAATGTGTTACAGACTTACTATTTTCAACTGTGTATTTACCACCACTGTCATAAAAAGCTGAAAGGTGAGCAGAAAACTATGATTAAACTGATCAATTTTATGCATAATGTGCATATTGGTAGGTAAAGTTGCCAATTCATCATTTCCTCTTTTGAGTAACCGTTAATGAATCAAAACCATTAATGAATCCCCCTATTTAAAAATAGAGTTAGCATTTATGTTCAATCAGGAACATACAAACAAGAAAACCGTAAGGAACTGAAAATGTGTAACCAAGATTCCACCCTCACCCCCCACCCCCATAAGTTAAAAAAAAAAAAGTGAATTTTACTTCCACATACACATTTACGTTTTGTGAGAAACTACCATGTCACCAAATTCAACAGACCTTTAAGAACTGCTCATACAACTTTCTAACTGCTTTCAGTCTCTGGTTCTGAATAATTCTATATTGTTGAAAAACCTTTTGTTGCTGTCGAAACATATCCTACAAATATAAAACAAAGTTTTGATAAGAACCGGTAGTAAAATTTTAAATTTAGCAAAAGTAATTCTACATTAAGCTTAAAAGGAATAGCTAAAAAATCAACGTTGCTAATGTTTTCTGTTTTAAAACTGTTGACTAAACCTAAATAATTTTTGTTCACCACAAATATATAAAAGCAATTTAACAGTCCTATCTACCACTCACTGAGTAGGAAATTTTGTTTCTTAAGAATATTAAAAGCTTGTTTCAATTCTTGGTGATTGCAATAGCCACATATAATCCTACAAAAACGTTGCGTTCACTGCAAATAGGCAAAGACAAAACCACAGCCTTACTGAACAGTATTTAAGTAGTAAACACTCTTTCCGTACTGCAAACGTCTTAATTCTTGGTGATCTCAATATCCACAGAGATTATCTTTCCAATAACGCTGGCCTTTCAGTACCCTGACCTAACCCCTCCTCGAATGATTTGGTCTTCCCATCTACTTTAGCTGCTCAGATACACTGTCATGCTCCAGATTTTGTGATTACCAATAATTGTAAGCTCTACCAAATATTTACAAGCAAAGACTTACACAGTAGCGATCTGTCTGAACCATTTAAAATAAAATAAACTTAATTTGCATGAACTCACTTAATCGTCCAAATAAGCCTATAAGGTTCTCTAGTGTTCCCTTTCACAGATGAGGATGCCAAGGCACAAAAAGAAATAATCTGCCTTGGGTTTCACAGTTAGCAATTGATCTCACCAGAACTGGACGCCAAAGAGCACAGTCCAGAGTCCAGGCTCTTAACCGTTCTACTTTTCCATATATGTTTTCTGTATATCCCAATATTCGACCACTACCTCCTACCTTTCTAAGCTTGCTAACTTCAGTGCTATAGATTGATAAACTTTGAGGACCTAAAATCCACTGATCCTACGACTTTTCACCATCCCTTTGTGCACCCCATGCCCTCACTTTCCTCCTTCACAACTGGTCAAAAATTCTAACTGTCCCCCTTCCCCTTGCATATATATGCTGGCCCCTTTTCACTTAGTCAGGCTTGCCTGGCTAAACCCCGACCCCGGAAAATCTAACTCTCCCACCCCTCCCATGCAGACTGCTCTCACTCCAAATTCATGATCACTGTGATCACTAACCTAAACTTGGCCCTTAGTGCTGCTTGGCAAGTGTATTTCTCTTGTTCATTCACTGGCCCACCCCAAGGAATCTACCTAATACCTTCTCCTCTGTCCTTTAAAGGAAACACCTCCTGCACCCAGCTTTTCTCTTTACTGATGACCTTATGATTTCACGTCCACATGTGCTCACACACTCTGCCTTCTCCCCTGTGCTTATGGATGTACTACCCCTCCTTGCTAAGGCCAACTTCATCACCTGTCCACTAGGGTCCTTCTGTTCTCAAGAACTTTGCTTAGCAATTGCCCCTCCTCTTTCCAACTGGTAGTAAGGATGGGCCTGCAGGAATCTATCTGGATTACCATACTGAGAGGGCTAAGGATGGGGGCAGAGCCTTGATGTCACTGCATGAGCAACCTTTCTCCACCCCCACCCAGCTCATCCTGAAGCCCAACTCCCTATGGATTTCTTTGTATAAACCAATAAGAGTCCCCCTCTTTTGTACTTTTCAAAGTCATGTCACGGAACCCCATGAACATGAACCAATATCAGAAGCAAAGACCAAGGGCTTTTCTGAAAATGGCATGAGCATATGCTTTTCTGGCTTATAGTCATCAGGGCAGAAACATATAGGTAGTAATGTGAAGGGGAACCTGGCTCACTTCCATGGGCCTACTACAAGGCCAGGCTCTCCATTCTTACTTGAGACTTGGTTACAATAGATTAAGTATAAATCTAAGCCCGATACCAACATGCAGTTTTTCTTCTTGTTCCCCAGCTTTCTGCAAATCTTTATCCCACTGCTGAAACAAAGTTGAAAACTGCTGAGAATAGTCATAATTAAGATTCTTCCTGCAAAACAGAAGAGTAAACACTGTCACATTTCACAATGATATGAAAAAGTCAATGTATTCAAAACAAATATGAGTTGACATAATTCATACTATAAAAGGAGGAGAAAATAATAGCAGCTTAAATCTTTTGAGGGAAAAGGGAGAAGTCAAATGGATGACTGATTCTGACTCCAGAAGCATCTTTCTAAAGAGGCTAACAGAGCTGGTAACTCACATACTTTAAATTTTAGCTCTTGAAAACTAAGGTAGTTTTATTGTAAGTAAAAACGTTCCAGAAAAAAACTCATTTTACCTACGAGAAGACTCTCTTTTTCATTTTCTCTTACTGAACGGCATATAGGTTCTGATAGGATAAACAGATTCACTGAGGAAAGTATATCTATTTATCACATAGGATTTCCAAACAGCAATATTTTCCCTAACTTTTTCCCTGCTTTGGGACAACAAAGACTTTGAACAAAAGAACAGTGAACCCAATTTGGCTGAAATATAAAAATTCATTATCTACAATGGTTTCAAATTGCTTTACAGTAAGAAAACTCATTGTTATTAAAAAACGGAGGAAAGTTAATCGTTACTGACTGACCTCTCTCTATATATATCCTTTCATAGAAGGAGTGAGTAGAGGAACTATATGCTTGCTGAGAAATCAAGGCAAACACATTTTTCACTAAAGACTCCAATAAATAGAAAGTAACAGTACTTTTCCTTGTACCTAAGAAGTACTAAGAAGTGATACAAATGTGGTGGTCTAAACTTTACCTTTGTTCATGTTGTGCTTTCCAAACATGCTCAAATTTCTGGTTACTGGTATTCAGCGAAGCATTGGTATTCATTTCAAATCTTTTTCTCTTCGCAAGAAGAGACTTTGTAATGTCATCTATACAGAAAACAGATATTTATTAAGATACAATATTGAGATACAAGGGCAGGAGAAACAGAAGAGTCTTTTTTTTTTCAGGGGGAAATAAAGAAGGCAGAAGCATTTGTGCATACTACCGAATAGAAAGCTAACACAAGCCTAGCACAAGACATACGCTGAGAAAGACCTGTAAAGACCCTAACTGTTTATCTCAGGCTGATCAATAGGCTCAGTATAAGGTGGGTTAAGGTTTGAAGGAGAGCCTCAAAGACAGTCAATTTACACTATAGCCTTTAATAATAAAATCAAACAATCAAAACAAAGAAGAAAAAAAATTAACTAACAAAGAAAAAAAGCAAGCAAACAAACAAACAAACAAACAAACAAAAAAAAAACAAAACAAATCTCAGCAAATACTGGGGACAAGGGGGAATGTAGCTTCCAGTGATAACATATAATATTCCAATGTCCAAAATTCAATTTAAAATAAAACACGAGGCATGGAAAGACACAGGGAGAGACGGCCCATTTAATGGAACAAAATGAAGGAACAGAAACTGTCCCTGAGAGAGCCCAGGCATTGGAACTACAAATCAAAGATGCTAAGTCAACTCTCTACATAAGTTTGACAAAACAAAGGAAAACATGTCAAGGAATTAAGGGAAATTAGGAAAATGACACATTAGTAAAAGTAGCCATTCAAAAAAGAGACAGAAATTTTTAAAAAGCAAGCAAACACACATCGTGGTGCTGAGAAGTATAACACATGAAATAAAGAATTGACTATAGGAATTCAAGTGCAGATGTGAGCAGAAAGAAGACAGACTCTGCAAACCTGAAGGTAGGACAATTAGAATTACCCAATCTTAGGAGCAGAAAGATAAAATAATGGAAAAAAGTCAACAAAGCCTAAGGGACCCGTGGGGAACCAAATCAAAGAAAATCACAAGGAGGCACATTACAGTCAAACTGTCAAGCCCAAAGACAAAGAGAGAATCCTAAAATAAGGAAAAGAGAAGTGACTTGTTACGTACAAGGGATCCTGAATAATATTAAGCGGCAATCTGTCATCAGGAACCATGAAGGCCAGAAACCAGGGGGGGTGACATATTTAAAATGGGGAAAGAAAAAAAACAAACAAAAACACCTGGAACCAAGATTTCTATATTCAGACAAGAAAGAGAGATCAAAACATTTCCAGACAAGCAAAGCTGACGGCGTCTGTTACCACTACGCCTGCCCTACGAGAAATGTTAAAGGGAGGCCTACAAGAAGAAAGAGAGTATACTTGGCAGTAACTTGCAGCCATGTGAACACAAAAGGCATCCATGAGAAGGTAACTGTACAGGTAAATATAAATGCCAGTATTACTGTATTCTTGCCTTGTAACTCTATTTTTCTTACATGACCCAAAATACAAACATAGATGATAATCATAATTCCATAGAACTGACAGGCATGCAGAATATAAAGATGTAATTTGTGACATAAAGGAGGGAAGACAGGATATAGGAGCAGGACTTGTGTATGCTGCTAAAGTTAGGCTGATACCAGTACAAACAAGGCTGTTACAGATTTAGGATGTTAAATGTAAACCTCAAAATAACCATAAAGGAAATGTTTAAAATTATAGAGAGAAGGAAAAGACAAGGGAATCAAAATATTTCACTATAAAAGATAAACACAACACAAAAGAAGGCAGCAAAGGAATAAATGAGGGTCAAAAAAAGTATAAGAATTACAAAAAGCAGATGTCAAAATGGTGAAGTAAATCCTGCCGTATCAATAATTACTTTGAACGTAAATGGAGTAAACTATCCAATCAAAGGGCAGAACTTGGCAGAATGGATTTTAAAAAAGGGCATGATCCAACTACAAGCTGTTTACAAGAGATTCACATTTGGTCCAAAGACACTAACAAGTTGAAAATGGAAAGAGGGGAAAAAAGAACATTCCATGCAAACAGTAGCCCTAAAGAGAGACAGGGTGGCTAGAGAAATACAAAAAAAATTAGACTTTGTGCCAAAAACTGTTACAAGAGACAAAGAAGGACATTTCATATTGATAAGAGGGTCAATCAGTCAAGAAGATATAACAAGTCTACATATGTGTACCTAAGAGCAGAGCCCCAAAACATATGAAGCAAACATCGACAGAAGTGAAAGGAAAAAATAGGGAGTTCTACAAAAGTAGCTGGAGACATCAATACACCACTTTCAATACTGGACAGAACATCTACATGGATGACTGATAAGGAAACAGAGAATCTGAGCAACACTAGAAGCCAACCAGACCAAATATAGAAAAAATAATGTCACTGAAAAACAGCAGAATTTACCTTCTTCTCAGGGGCAGATGGATCATTCTTCAGGATAGGCCATATATATTTGGGCACAAGTTTCAAAAAACTGAAAAAAGATTGAACTCATAAGACACATCTTCTCTGACCACAGTGGAATGAAGCTAGAAGTCCAACACAGGAGAAAAACTGGAAAATTCACAAATATTTGGAAACTAAACAACACTCTTAAGAACCAATGGGCCATAGAAGAAATAAGAAAGGAAACTGGAGAATACTAAGAGACGAATGGAAATGAAAACACAGCATACCAAAACTTACACGATGCAGCAAAGGTAGCCCTCAGAGGGACATTCACAGGTGTACATGCCTGCATTAAAACAGAAGAACGCTCTCACACCAATCACCTCCCTTTAAATCTTCAGATAAAGGAGAGAAAACTAAATCTAAACTTAGCAGAAGAAAGGAAATAAAGATTAGAGTGGAGATAAATGAAATAGAGAATACGGAAGCAGTTCAGAGAATCAATGTAACCAAAACTTGGTTGTCTGAAAAGGTTAATAAAATTGACAAACTTTTAGCCACACTGACAAATGGGGGGGGGGGGCGGGGGGACAGAGAGGAAACACAAATGACCAACATCAGAAATAAAAGTGGTTGTACAGAAATGAAAAGGATTATAAGAGAATACTATGAACAACTGTATGCTGACAAATTAGATAAACTAGGTGAAATGGACAAATGGTTAAACGGACTCAGAAGAAACAGAGGATCTTAGCAGATCTATTAACAGGTAAAGAGACTGAATCAGTAATGAAACCCCTCCCAACAAAGAGAAGTTGAGGAACAGATGGCTTCACTTGTGTACTCTTCCAAAAATTCAAAGAATTAACGGCAATCGTTCTCAAACTCTCCCGAAAAATCAGGAACACTAGCTCATTCAATAAGGCCAGTTTTACCCCAACACCAAAGTCAGATAAGGATATCACATAAAAAGAAAACGACAGACCAATTTCCATTATAAATGCAGATGCAAATATCCTCGACAAAATACTGACAAACAAATCCAAGAGCATATGAAGAGGATTATATATACCATGAGTGTGTGGGATTTCCCTGGAGCTTCTTATAACACATTTCTCTCCCTAAGTCCTGAATGTCATAACATTTTTAATCCTCTAAACAACGCTTTGCTAAGAGTATGATTGCATGTCATGGGTCTCCCATCAATACTTATTTTCCAGTAGCTGCACTCTTAGGCAAATATTCTGTACTTCCAGTATCCATCCCAAGTAGTCGATTTACAAGAGAGCTCACAAACCCAGCCCTTTTCACCATCAAATAGACAAAGCTTTCAAAAATATTGCCTGAATGACTGATCCATATAGAGGAGCAAAAACTGAGTCTGCCTCTCATTATTTTAAGAGCACTGTCTTTTAACATGGCTCGTGCAACTGATACTTTGCATGGCATTTGGAAACTTAAGATTTCTGTGTTTTGGACATGATTAATATGTCTCTCACTAGCCAGCAAAGCTGTCTTTAGTTGTCTGCACCACATAGTTTATTAGTGGAAAAAATCACAACAAAGAGTTATTCTGGAGGCTTACATTTACACTACCCTCCCTCAATGAAAAGAACATTGGAAAGTCCTAGAAAATAACAAAATTGAAAAAAATACAAAATTGATGGGAAAAACCAGATGTACCACTTAGTCTGTGAACACAAAGGGAGAAGAAACATCTCCCATTCATTTCTTCTTCTATATCCCACAGTCTGTGAAGTGCGCATGTGCATTAGATAAAGGCATCATTATTACCTCCCCACTGTCAGTGCCATTCTCACTCTTCACATCAACAATTTAAACAGGTTAAGTAGGGAAATCTATGAAGATGCATCCCAATAAATACTCATGCAAAATCCTATACACGAGAACAAGTCATGAAATTACAGTCCTGTCAACCACTGAGTGACATTTCCTATTATACAAGTTACAGTGCGTAAAACAACTTTCCTTAAATACAAGTATCTCCTCAAACATACCTCCCAATTTTTCCAACATACTGTGTACTTCACCCCTGTAAAGAAATTACATTAAAAGATTTTAGTTCAGGATATGTAAAATACCACGTGTATTTTGGAAGAAGTAAGTCCTATCAAGTGTTGCATGTACAATATTTGTTACACGAGCCAAAGGAGACTTTTCTTGAAGTACTTTACCCGACAGGCAAATATTACTTTAAACACATTACCCCACTTCTTCCTCAATTGTCCGTGCAGACGGTCTTTTTTTACCATGCCTATCAGTTACTGGAGTCTTTCCTGCATTGAGAATAAACAAGGAAAACATCTGTAAGTTAACTGTGCTACTTTGCTAATTTTTAATGGAGCAGACTCTTTCATTTTGGAGTCTTTTAGGCTTTATTATTATTATTAACAACAAAAGATTTTCCAGCAGACCTAGGAATGTAGTCCTTCCCCTGCTGGTCAGAGGAAGGCAGCCCAGGACCATTTTAGAGAGACAAATTCTGCAGGTCATTGAAAGGTTAAGGTACAGTAAACCATGCATCCTACATCAGATATTTGGGAAATCACGACTGTAAAAGGCAGGAAGACATGCTACAGAAGCTTCTGTCACAAGGATCGAGTGAGAAACAAGGCGCACGTCAAGGTTTCCCAAATGTGAGGTTCTGATCGCTGTTCAAAGCGCTGTGGGTTCAACAGAAAAGGGCTGTGGGAGACCGTCTGTGCCGTGAGCGCACTATTTGCAAAGGTCTGGGGTCCACGGTACCTTTCATGCCATCCTCCTCGGCGCCACTCAGATCCCTCCTCTCTCCTCTCCTGCAGTCAGGGGCTCCTGGGACCACCTTCTCCTCCTCCGAGGGCCTCCCGGATTTCTGCAGACGCTTTCTTCCAAAAGGCGCCATGGCGGGGTGTCTGCTCACTTTGATAAGAGATCTAACCCCCCGAGTCCCAACTCACGTCGAAGTAAAGGGGTCGCGGCCACCCGGAGACATCGAGGCGGGCTTCTCGGGCTTACAGGACAGCTCCGCGCCGCCCTCACCGCCCCGCGGCCTCCCCAGGTGTCCGCGCCCTCGGGGGCTCCGCACCTCAGGCCCCAGGAGACCCGCGACTGTGCAAGACGGCGCCGAGCAGGCCCGAGGCCGCGGGGGCGAAAGGAGCGGGAACGAGCGCTGGGCACCCGCGCCCGGGATGGCGGCCGCGGCGGGGGGCGGGGGGCCACAGCCCCGACAGGGCGCCCCGCAGCCCTTCCTCCCTGCCCGGGGCGGGCCTAGGCGACCCGCGAGCAGGCCCGCCGGCGGAAGGGATGCTCCCTCACCCCCGCGCCACCGCCGCGTCCCGCGCCCGCCCGTCGGGGCGCCGCCCTTCCCCTCAGAGGCCGCTCGGCCCAGGGGAGGCCGCAGCTCACCGCCCTCCCGGCCTCGGCCGCGATTCCGCGCCGCGCGGACAGCTCCTCTCCTCAAACCCGCGAAGCTGCACCGCAGGGCCGCGGACCGCCGCGCTACCGCCGCTCCCCGCCCGTCCTCACCTGGGGCAGCCGCTTCCTCACAGCTCGATGCTCCTCTGAGGTACCTCAGGGTCCAGCCAGCCTTGCCGAAGCGGGAGCGACGCTGATTGGTGGGCGCGGCGCGCAGGCGCGAGGTGGGGCCTCGGCGGGAGCTCCACCCCCTACGGTGGCTGTCCCCTGACATGGGCCTGCCGCTTGGCGCTTGCCTTCGCAAGGTCGGGTCCTGGACCGTACCAGCCTGGCACCTTGCCAGCGCACGTGAGCGCTGTGGACCGTGGGACGAACCCGTCGCCCAACTGAGGGGTCCAGCCTTCCCAGCGGCCACAAAATGCCCTCCTGTGGAGTGGGGGCAGCACCCCCGCTCCCCTCTCCCGGCCACACGTACAACCCTTACCCTGAATGTTGCACGTAGCCCACGCCTCCTCCCATTGATTTTAAAAGCACATTTGTGTGTGTCCCGTCGCAGTGTCGCTGCATTTCCTTTGTGTCTGTACCCGGATTCTCCGTAGCATGCTGCCGCTCGCTGACGTGGCTAAGGGAATCCGTGTTGGTACCAACAGCCCCCACCCTTCCTTGGCACTGCTGTACCGTTCCATGTGGGAGGACTCCACGGTCGAGTCTTCATTTTTCATGTCCCCGGCCAGCCGTGACCTCTCTCAGTGTAGGCCCGGAGTAAACTAGGCTGCTGTGGACCGGTAACTTCTGGCATGTGTGCTGATGTCCTTCAGAGTCTACAGAAGTGGAGAGGCTGGGTCCATTATTAAGTAATGGGGACTTGTTTCGCTATTCACGCTCGCACTAGCAGATGGAGTTCCCGTTGAGATAGGTGCTCGCCATCACTCCACGGGGTCTACTTCCTAAAATCTCCAGGATGGGAAAGGATGTTTCTGTGGGACCTTCTTTTACGTTTCTGCCAGCACTAATGAGATGGGGATCTTTTTATCTGATGGGCCGTGTGCATTCCCTTTTGCTCAACAGAGCTGCTTCTCCTCTGGCCCTCTCTCCATGGCGTACCATATCTTTCTTGTGGATTTAGAGGAGTACTCGTGAGATCCCAGATATTCGTCCTCATGGCCGTGGTTTTCCCATGTCTCTTACAACTCACCTTTACGTTGAGGTCACGGTTTGTTTCCTCCATCTATCTGTTCCAGTTGGCTAATGCTCCTGTTATGCAAAATATCAGTGGTTTAGCTATTATAAAGGGGGTTTATTTGGTTAAAAAATGTTTTAAAGCCATAAAAGTGTCCAAACCAAAGTATCAACAAGATGCTAAAGAAAAGCCAATGGTGTCTGGAACACCTCTGTCTGCTGGGAAAGCACGTGGCTGGCATCTGCTGTTCCTTTGCTCCTGGGTTGCATTTCAAAAAGGCATTCTCCAAAATGTCTCTGGGGTTGTCTCTCTTAGCTTCTCCAGAGCAAACTCTGGGCTAGCACCTCTTAGCTAAGCATCTCCAAACACACTTCTGTCTGCATCTCTAAGCGTCAGCGTCAGCCAGTGCCTGGGCCTGTGTGACTCTTTTAAATGGACTTCAGTAAACTAATCAAGACCCTCTCTGAATGGGCAGGGCCAAATCTCCATGGAAACATTTAATCAAGAGGCCACACCCTAATCAAAAGGTTAATCAATCTGCCACCAAAAGATTGCGTTAAAGAATATGGCTTTTTCTAGGGAACATAATGCATCTAAAATGGCACATTCCACCCCCCTAGACCCCAAAAAGCCATTTTGTTTCCAAACACAAAATACATTCATCCCATCGCAATATCACAAAAGCTTAAATCCTTTCAGTAACAATAGGTAAGTAAAAGATCTCATGAAAATCAGCTACAAGCGTGGTCTGTCCTAAGGCAAAACTCCCCTCTAGCTGGGGACCTGTGAAACTTAGAACGAGTTATCTGCCACCGGTATGCAAAGGAGGGACAGTCATAGGATATATGTTCCCATTGCCATAAGGAGAAACTGAAAGGAAAACAGGGTTCATGGGACCAAAACAATTCCAAAAACCTGCAGGACAAACTCCATTAGATTTCAAACTCTGAGACTCATTTATAAAGCGACGTTTTTTCCTCGAGGTTTGGGAGAGTGGCTGGGCCACCCTTTCCAAGGGCCGTCCCAGCAGCCCTTTTCTCTCCAAATGCTGGGGTGAGTGCTCCAACATATCCATGCACTGGGGAGACCAACTTCTTCTCAGCCCCACCCCCCTTAAATATCGGGGTGCCACCGGACTCTGCCTCTCCGGAGCAAAGGCTCTCCCCTCTCTGAACAGTGGGGTGGCAGCCAGGCTCTCCCCAATCCCGGGGGAATGTGCTCCACCCTCTCTGGGGCCTGGGGTGGCAGCACTCCGCCTGAGCACGGAGGTGGAAGGCCCGCCCTCTGCCTCTGGGCCAAACTCACCCTTTCCAACTGCATGGGTTGCTCTGCTCTCCTTGACCGAGATTCCTTGACTCCAGACATCAATTTCCATGGTTCTGTCTTTGAAGAACTTTTTCCTTCAATTTGTTCCTTCTCCATTCCCTTCAGTCCAGACCGGCAGTGGTTCGGTTTATATAGATCTTGCAAAAAACTGGTTGCCTTGGCATGCAGCTTACAGGGGTCAAAACCTTCAGACAATAGGACTTGCCACAAATCCTTTCTGGATAACTCCATCTCCAATCCTGGCTTGTACTGAAATGGCTGTCTGGTTCCAAGTTTCATTAAATCCTCACGAGGGGCTGTAGCCTTTGGGGTTTCACTTTCTGGAAGCCCACTGTTTTCCAGGCCATCAATTTCTGGTTTCTTTGAACCAAAGAGTTCTTTTCTCAGCTTATCCCTCTTCTCTTGCATTTTACTGGAAGCTGCAAGGAGAAACCAGGCTACATCTCCTACATGTAGTTTGGAGATCTCTTCAGCTAAGTATTCCAGGTCGTTGCTTTCAACTTCTGCCTTCCATCTGACACCAGGACTCAATTTTGCCAAATTCTCTGCCACTTTAAAACAAGGATCACCTTTCTGCCAGTTGGCAATGACACATTCATCATTTCTGTTTAAGGCCTCATCAGAAGTATCTTTAGAGTTCATATTTCTAACAACAGTCTCTTCAAAACAGTCTAGGCCTTTTCTATCAAGCTCCTCACAGGTCTTCCAGAATCTTCCCCTTACCCAGTTAAAAAGTGTTTCCAACATGTTTGGTATTTGCAAATTAAGCAGCACCCCGCTTCTCTGGTACCAAAATCTGTTCCAGTTTGCTAATGCTGCTCTTATGCAAAATACCAGTTGACTTCTATAAAGGGGGTTTATTTGGTTAAAAAAGGTTCTGAGGCCATGAAAGTGTCCAAACTTAGGCATCAACAAGGGATATCCCCCCCCCCAATTATGCCACTTCTGTCATGTGTCAGAATTTCTGGATGTTCCTGAGTCCACTTCTGTAGTCTTTTCCTCAGGTAGATTTTTTATTTTTGTGCCCAAACCAGTTTTCTTCACACTACCTGTATTGAAACTTTGGGATCTGATATGGCAGGGCTCATGCATAATTTTCTTTGAGAGTAATCCTGGGTCCTTCAACTGTTGATTTTCAAAGAAATCTCAGAATAAGATTTCCACATTCCAAGAGAACAAAGCAACAGGCACCACACACATGAAAA
This sequence comes from Choloepus didactylus, assembly GCF_015220235.1. Classification (NCBI taxonomy): domain Eukaryota; kingdom Metazoa; phylum Chordata; class Mammalia; order Pilosa; family Megalonychidae; genus Choloepus; species Choloepus didactylus. The sequence goes on from NC_051335.1 coordinate 34,672,319, forward strand.
AAAAAAAACTGTTGAAAAATGATGGGAATTTCACTGAATGTCTATTGTACCTAGTACTGAACAAACATGTGGTTATCTGTCTGATGCACACAACAGCAAAACCACGACACTGGGGTTTCAAAAGAGAAAGAGTTCATTGATATGTACGAAGCAGGAGAACAGAAGGAGTATCGGCCCAAAATCTGTCTCCCCAAGTCGAAGGAGTTCAGGGTTTTTATGGTGACTCTTGTTACCATTACAAGAGTAAGTATAAATAGGGCTGAGACTAGGCTAGAAAAACCATTACAAGGGTACCCGCAAACACGGCTGAGACTAGTTGAGTTTCAGGCATTTCAGGTATTAACTTCTGCCTATTCTACAATTTATAAGGAAGTAAACATCTATATAGTTATTCGGCAATCACAATCATTTCTTTATCCTTAATTTCTCAGTTACATACCTTTGGTTCTGGTTTGCTAAAGCGGCCATTACGCAGAATACCAGAAATGTATAGGCTTTTCTTTTTTTGGGCTTTTATAAAGGGGTTTTATTTGGTTACAAATTTACAGTTCTAAGGCCATAGAAGTATCAAAACTAACATGTTAACAAAAGGATACCTTCACTGAAGAAAGACATCCAGAACACCTGTGTCAACTGGGAAGGCATGTGGCTGGCATCTGCTGGTCCTTTGCTCTCGGGTTTTGGTTTCAAAATGGCTTTCTCAAAATTTGTCTCTGGGCTTCTGTCTCTCTTGGTTCTCTCTCTCAACTCCTGTGCATCTTTGCTTATTCTCCCACGGCGTTTCTCTCTAAGCATCTGTGGGTTCTCTCTTAGCTTCTCCAGGGAAAACTCTGGACTTCATCTGATAGCTTAGCATCTCCAAACATCTTTCTGTCTGCATCTCCAAGTGTCTGGGTGTGTTTCAGCCCCTGAGCTCTCTCTCTCTCTCTCTTTTTTTTAATGATCATCATTTTTGTTGTTTTTTTTTTTTATTCGTTTTATTGAGATATATTCATATACCATGCAGTCATACAAAACAAAGCATACATTCAATTGTTTACAGTACCATTATATAGTTGTGCATTCAGCACCAAAATTAATTTTTGAACATTTTCATTACCGCACACACAAAAATAATAAAAATAAAAATTAAAGTGAAAAAGAAAAATTAAAGTAAAAAAGAACACTGGGTGCCTTTGTCTGTTTGTTTGTTTGTTTGTCTCCTTCCCCCATTTTTCTACTCATCCATCTATAAACTAGACAAAGGGGAGTGTGGTCCATACGGCTTTCCCAATCCCATTGTCACCCCTCATAAGCTATATTTTTATACAACTGTCATCGAGATTCATCGGTTCTGGGTTGTAGTTTGATAGTTTCAGGTATCTACCACCAGCTACCCCAATTCTTTAGAACCTAAAAAGGGTTGTCTATATTGTGCATAAGAGTGCCCACCAGAGTGACCTCTCGGCCCCTTTTGGAATCTCTCTGCCACTGAAGCTTGTTTCATTTCCTTTCACATCCCCCTTTTGGTCAAGAAGATGTTCTCCATCCCACGATGCCGGGTCTACATTCCTCCCTGGGAGTCATATTCCACGTTGCCAGGGAGATTCACTCCCCTGGGTGTCTGATCCCACATGGGGGGAGGGCAGCGATTTCACCTTTCAAGTTGGCTTAGCTAGAAAGAGAGGGCCACATCTGAGCAACAAAGAGGCATTCGGGAGGAGGCTCTTAGGCACAATTATAGGCAGGCCTAGATGATGGCTTAACTTTTTAAACATATTTCTGGGCTTGGTTTCTTCCACATTTTGTATCCATTTTCATAACTGAGATAGGCTTGTATTTTGCCTTATCATTCTGGCCTTATAGGATTTGGAATCATGCTTATGCATGTGGCCCAATTCCTCACCTCCTTCAAGACTTCGCTCAAATGTCACAGCCCAGCTCAACAAGGCCTTCCCTGCCCAGAATCTTAAACACCATCATCACGAGCTTTCCACCTTATTCTTCACTTTCCCTCTTGCCCTGCCCCGCCATACCTTTCTCCAAAGAACTCATTGCTCTGTTGTGATATGCGTGGGGGCATTTACTTTGTTCTCTCCATTGCTCCACAAAGAATCTCGACTCTGCAGGGCAAATGGAATCGTGTACAGTGTGAGGAATGGAGCTAATTTCATGTTTTTCCAAATGGCTGTCCAGTTATCCCAACGACATCTCCTGAAAAGTCCATCTCTCACCCACTGAGGAGTGTACACCACGTGACACGTCCACAGGCAGGTAGGTCTACTTCTGGACTGTCTATTGCATCCCATTGTCCGAGCAATTCATGCTCCAGTGCCAAAGCCTTAGGGTGTATTTTGCTATCTGGTAGACCAGTTCCCCCTCACAGCTGTTGCTAAAACATGATTTGATTTAGTATTTTTTGTTTCCTCCCTTATTAACTTCTGCTTCTTTGGTATTTCATGATTTGTACTTTCTTCTGGCTTCCTTTGTTGTTTTATATCTAGCTTTCTGAGTTGAACATATCATTCACTGGTTTTTATTCTTTCATTTTTCTCTGATCACTACCGTAAGTGCATCTCATAGATTCTGAATTGTGGTGTTCTTATTTATAATCTACCACAGACTCAACCATCTCTGCTTAGATTTCTCCTTTCACCCGGGAGTTGTTGGATAGAAGGATTGAGGATTTCTAGGTGGAAGGCCCATTGGGTTTTGAGTTCCTCATATGACTATACTAGGCCCGGAGAGTGTGGTTTCTGTAGCTGTATTTTGTTGAGTGTACTGACGTTTCCTTTGTGCCCTAACATATAATCACTTTGTGTATGCATTCCTTGTGTTCTTGAGAAGAAGGTGTGCGTCCTATTATCCGGCTGCAGAGTTGAGACATTTTCCTTAGATCTACCTTTCCAATTGTATTGTTTGAAACATCATACTGTTATTTCTTTTTGGCTCCTTAACTTGTTATGGCAGGGTGCATGTTCTGACGATGGCCTCAACAACAGCTCCTGTCCCACGTGCCCTTCTTACAACGCGACCTTGGCCATGCTTCCATGGGGTGGTAAAGGCCATATTTCCTTCTCCTGCATTTAGGCAGCCTGGGAAATGGCGTCCGCCTGGAGAATGCAGCAGAAGCAATGCTCTGTGTCTCCCAAGACGACCTCGCAGAGATGATGTGAGCCCCTGCCTTGCTCTGTGGGGATGTGTGTTCTTGGGGCCCATCCAGCAAGCTCTGAGGACACCCAAGAAGACCAGGGAGAGGCCCGTGGGCAGGAACAGAGTCCCCATCGCACAGCCTGGGCTGAGTGCCCAGCCAAGCCCAGCACCAACTTGCCTGCCAAGTGAGCCTGCCACGTTGACAGTGGCTCCTCCACGTTCAAGTTGAGCAGCTGCAGGTGCCTTTGTATGCTGCAAACCTGAGTCATCCCACCAAGCCCTGAACAAAATAAAGGATGATCTTTAGTTTAAGCCATGAGGTTTGGGGGGAGGTGGCCTGTGAGGCAGCAATAGAGACCTGCAGCACCTCATGTGCATGGGAACAGTGTGTAAGATCTCCTATAATTAGTGACCTTCTTTGGTTCCCTCCAGCTACTCTAGTCTCTGTTTTCTATAGGCAGTTCTCTGTTATTTTGTGCATGTGACTTTGACATCTTCACCGGGAGCTGTGACTTTGAGCAGAATTGTAAAGTGTCCTTCTTTGTGAAATTTAAGGCGATGGGTCTTGATGTTTTTCTTTGTTGGGTGCCAGGATGGTGAACCCAGCTTTCCTGTTATTGTCATTTGCCTGTCATACATTTGTCAGATCCTTTATTTTTGCCTTTATGATTCACAGGGTTGAAGACGTGGGTGTTGGATGTCGTTTGGAGCTGGGCGTGCTTTGTGAACCTATTTGAAAGCCAGCTTGCCTTACTTAAAATAAACTGTTACTATACCATATACCCCCAAGTGTTTAGGATGGCTCAAAACTCAGTTCACTGATTTTTCCTGTCTCAGTTCTGGGCAGGTGAGTGGGTTCTTGAGGAGGCCATCTTCCCTGCAGCCATTCAGCGACCCAGGCTAATGGAAAATATGGCCACTACTTACAACACGTGCTTCCACGGTTACCCCGGAGGCCTCCGTTCCAGGCAGCTGGAAGAGCAAAAGAGTGTGGAGGAGTTACAGGTGGGAGGTTCTTTGGGCGAGGCTGGAGGTGACACCCATTCTTTCCACTCAGGATCCATTGGCTGCAGCTCAGCCCCTGGCCACCCCTAACCTTGTGGAAGGATGTCACCTAACCACGGGCCCACGAAGAAGACAATGAGGATGCAGGTGACGCCTCAGAGCTTCGGTGTCTTTCTTCACTACCACAATGTTCGTAACAGTGGTATTCATCTCAGGGTAGAGTGGACGAAATGTAGTGAGGTGATGCCTGGAAGGCTGTGTAGGCACGCGGTGACACACATCAAGAGCTCCAACGTGGATCGTGTTAGCATATAATGGTGTTGGTGTTTACCATCATTATCATGGCCATAACTGTAACTGCACTGGTGTTATACTGTGATTAGAGCGGGCTCTTGTGCAGCTGTGTCCTTGAGCTGTGGGGCCTGCTCTGTGTTGCCTCTCCCTGCCGCTCATCTCCAGATAACAGTAAACCCCACATTTATTTTTGCTCCTGATTATCTAGCACACGAATGCTCACAGTTCCAGGCATCTTCAGTAGCATAGAAACAACAAACTCAATCTTCTTCAAATCACATTCCATGTTTTATTAGTAAATGTGAATTTTGAATGGGAAATGTAGCAGTTCTTTCTAAGATTAGTATTTAGAATATGTCAAGTGTTACGGGGCACTTTTGAGTTTCTAACAAAGTATTTCTCAAACAAGGTCTTTATCAAATACGCATAAAATGAAAGCTCCTTTAACAAAGTTTCTGATTGTTGTTATTGCCTGTTTGGGAGGGGTTGATTCGGGAGTCACCCATTGTTTTAGTTTGCTAATGTTGCCAGAATGCAAAACACCAGAGATGGATTGGCTTTTATAAAAGGGGGTTTATTTGGTCACACAGTTACAATCTTAAGGGCAAAAAGTGTCCAAGGTAACACATCAGCAATCGGGTACCTTCACTGGAGGATGGCCAATGGCGTCCGGAAAACCTCTGTTAGCTGGGAAGACATGTGGCTGGCATCTGCTCTAAAGTTCTGGTTTCAAAATGGCTTTCTCCCAGGACGTTCCTCTCCAGGCTGCAGTTCCTCCAAAATGTCACTCTTAGTTGCACTTGGGGTATTCGTCCTCTCTTAGCTTCTCTGGAACAAGAGTCTTGCTTTCAACAGCTGTCTTCAAACTGTCTCTCATCTGCAGCTCCTGTGCTTTCTTCAAAGTGTCCCTCTTGGCTGTAGCTCCTCTTCAAAACATCACTCACAGCTGCACTTGCACTGAGTTCCCTCTGCCCGTCAGCTCATTTATATGGCTCCATGATCAAGGCCCACCCAGTGGGCGGACCAACACTCCATGGAAATTATCCAATTAGAGTCATCACCCACAGTTGGGTGGGGTGCATTCCAAAGCAACACTCAAAGAATTACAATCTAATCAACACTGATAATGTCTGCCCACACAAGATTACATCAAAGATAATGGCGTTTGGGGGGGACATGATACATTCCAACTGGCACACCCATCAACCGGCAAGTTCCTGTAGGAAAGGCTTATGGCAGCTGCCAGCTCTCTCCCACTACTTCTCTTACTGCTCACCTCCTCATTACACTTCCCCCCTATTTTTTATTTTTCCCATTACCCTGGATCTTCAATACTGGATCTCTCTATCCCTTTATTATATAAACAATGTAACTTTCTCTTGCTTCCATTTCATCTCCACACATAGCCCCACTCATCAATTCAATGAAGCCCCCTTAGAAGGCTTGAAAAGGACTAGATTGTATATAACTAATTCACATTTTTGAAATCATAATTTTCCAAGTTAGTCTTCTAGGAAGATGTCTCAAGGAGCCTTGTTGATTACCTCTTGGTGTCCCTAGTTCATTCACTGAACACTTTGGCATCTAGTATAGTCTTCTCACCATGATTCCCAACCTCATCTTCTGGCCTTGAAGTTCATTCATATCCTCATTAAAATGATATGCTCCCGCACTCCTGTCTTAGTTTGTCAGGCTGATATCATAAATACCACACCCTGGTACTTAGCACTGAGAGTGAGGTGCTGCTATTACAAGTAGCTAAACATATGGAAGCAGTTTTGGAATTGGGTAATGGGTAGAGGCTGGAAGAATTTTGAGGTGCCTGGTACAAAAAGCCTAGATTTATTTGAAGGGACTGTCAGTAGAGATATGGATATTAATAGCATTTCTGGTGAGGGCTCAAAAATAAGGGAAAGCTGTAGAGAAATTGTGTCATTTTAGAGAATAAATAATTCGTCCTGATCAGAATCTTGGTAGAAGTATGGATGTTAGGTACTTCTGGTGAGGCCTTAGAAGAAAATGATGAAAGTGTTATTGGAAACTGGAAGAAAAGTGATCCTTGTTATAAAGTAGCAAATAACTTGGTAAAATTGTGTTCTGATGCTGGATGGAAGGAGGAACTTGTAAGCAATGAATATGGATATTTAGCTGAGGAGGTTTCCAAGCTAAGTGTGGAAAGTATGGCTTGTTCTCTACTTGCTGCAAGAGGAACCAGTGAAATGTGAGAAGAAAGACATAAACTGAGGACTGAACTCTTAAGCACAAAGGAACCAGCAATTGATAGCTTGGAAAATTCTCAGCCTAACCAGAATCCAGGAGCAAAGGATCAGCAGACGCCAGCCATGTGCCTTCCCAGCTAACAGAGGTGTTCTGGACACCATTGGCCTTTCTTCAGTGAAGGCATCCTCTTGTTGATGACTTAGTTTCGACACTTTTATGGCCATGGGACTATAAATTTGTAACCAAATAAATCCCTTTTATGAAAGCCAATCCATTTCTGGTATGTTGCATTAACAGCAGCATTAGCAAACTATAACACCAGGGCCAGAAGCAGCTTTATCAACTCCTAATAGTTGAGTTGCCAAAGAACAGGGCTCCACACAAGAGTTTAACTGGACAAACCTTTGTTAAGAAGAATAGGCATATGGACGCAGTCAACCATCTCAGGGGAAGTCAGGATTGGAAATGCATTTGTCCAGGAAGGATATGTGGAAATCCTTTTGCCTGATGGCATGAACTCCCCCTTGAACTACATGAAAAACTAATAAGGTTTTTGAGAATTCTGTATGAACAAAGCACTTCTGCCTTGGACTGAAAGGGACAGAGACAGAATGAAATGAAGGAAGAAGGAAAAATGACTTCAAGGGCAGAACCATGGAAGCAGAGGTCTGGACAAAAGAGCTTTCTTTGGGCCAAAAGGGAGGGACTTCTGACCAAGTATTTGAGTAAGGTGATATTTCCTCCCCAGCTCTTGGAGATGTGCCTTAGGTATGTCCCTTGTAGGGATTGGGTCTTCTGCCCCAATTTTGGAGGAGAGTTCATCTGGCACCTCAGTGTCAGAGAGGGTGGGGTCTATGTCCAGGTGTTTGGGCATAGTTTGCCCACCACCCAAGGCTTGGAGAGGGTGGGGCCTACACCTCAGTTTTCAGGCAGAGCAAGGCCACTACTCCAGTGCTTAGAGTTGGTGGGGCCTAAGCCCCAGCATTCAGGGAGAGCATGGCTGCTGTGCAAGTGTTTGAAAGGGTGGGACTACCACTCCAGCAGACTTGGAGGACAAAGCATCAATTTTCAGATGGCTCTCAGCTATTGAAATCTGATGGAGTTTGTCCTGCTGGGTTTCATACTTCAGTGGGACCCACGACCCCTTTTTACCTTCCAATTTCTCCCTTCTGGAGTGGGAATGTCTATCCTATGCCTGTCCCTCCATCGAATTTTGGAGCAGACAACTTATTTTCTAGTTTTCACATTCCCAACAAACACAGAGGAATTTTGCCCCAGGACAAACTATTCCCATAACTGATTTTGATGAGACTTTGAACTTAGAGTTGCTACTGAAATGACTTAAGACTTTTGGGCTATTGAGATGGGATGAATGCATTTTTCATGTGGGAAGAAACTGTGTTTTTTTCCTGAGGCTAAGGTTTGGACTGTGGCAGGGTGAATTATGCGTATCAACAAACACATATTCTTAATCTTAATCCACATCCCTGTAGGTGTGAACTCATTGTAAATAGGACCTTTAAAGACATTCTTTTTAGTAAAGATGTGGCCAACTGAAACAGGGTGGGGACTTAATCCAAATTACTGGAGGTCTGATAAGGAGAAACCCGGAAGTTACAGAAGCCAGAAAGGAGAGGACAGGAGGCAGAAATACAAGCTAAGGAAACCCAAAGATTCCTGGCTACCTGTACCAGAACACTACAGATTTTCAGGAAAGAGTGAGCCTTGCTGATATCTTGATTTGGACTTCTTCTAGCCTTGAAACTGTGAGCCAGTAAATTCCTATCAGTCAAGCCAACCCATTGAGTGATATTTCTCATAGCAACCTGGCAATCTAAGACAACTCCATTCAAATTACCCAGCTTCTAGGGCCACACCTCAAAGCTGTTCCAATTTCATATTTTTCTCCCTCAAACATCCTACACTCAAACCACTATCTCCTGTCTTTACAGCTTACTTAGTCATCTGTTCTCACTGTAACCATTCACCAACCTCATCAAGACTTCCATTCCACTGCCTTTTTTACTTTTCTTCAATCTCTGAGGCCCATCCTGATTTCTTAGGTTCAAAGGCTATCATTTAAGTCAGTCTCACGCCAGTAATCCCCTTTGCTTTCACTGCATTTGTCTGATAAAATTTTATGTCTGCAAACACCCAAGTCTCTTTCTTTGTTCCTGCCTGCCCATACTCTAGTGCCTCTGGGGAAAATTACCCAGTTTTAAAAATCTGTACTAAAATTAAACTTATGATTATCAGCCACAGTTGGGCCTGCGTCATTTCCCTCAAATTCTCTAATTTCCATCTTCACAAGTCATTCTCCCCAACAGGCATTTTAAGTTTTCTCTACTCTACTTAACCTTCAACCCAGCTGCCTCTCCTCACAACCCCTGTGTCATGCTCAGCACTTGACCTTATTCTTATTTTTCTGAGAAAATAATTTACACAAATCCTCTAAATTTTTGCCATTAAACATACAACCTATCTGCATCTGAGTCCATCCTCTTCTCCTGTGTTCTAACTTCCACGGGCTCTTGCTTCCAGGAAACTTGCATTAGCCACTATTTTTCTCTTTACTGTATCTTCAGCCTCTATTTCTCTGCTCCCTCCTTCCCATTAACATTTACACAAACTCAAATGTCTCTCAACTTAAAAAAATTCCCTGGGCCTTTTTCCGAACTTTGCCTCACTCCCTCTTCCCCTTAGCAGTCAAAGCTTGACAAAGAATCATCGGCCCTTGTTGCCTCAATTCCCTCATTTCCAATATACTCTGTAACCCACTCTAAACCAACTTTGGCTCCTACCTCGCCTCCAAAATGTCTCTAGTTCTGAATTCACCGGTGATCTCCATGTTGCTGAATCCAATGGGCATTCTCCAGTCTTTATCTCACTTGATTCTGAGCACAATCCATCCAACCCTGTTGATCACATTCTCTTTTTTCTTCCCTTCTTCCTGTCTTCCTCTGGCTTCCATACCTACACATTCTCTTGTCAACCTATTATCATTCTGGCAACTTTCCAGTATATTTGTTAGCTCTTCCTCTTCCAATGGACCCTTACACGTTGGAGTTCCCCAAGACTTGGTTTTGTTTTGTTCTATTCTCATTTTATACTTTCTCTAAATGTTTTCATATATGCACATAGCTTTAGTTACCAATTACATCAGAGTTTCTCAAAGTGCAATTCATGGACCAGTCTGTATCAGGATCACTAGGAAGTTGTGAGGGGAGGAGGGGGCAGATATGAAAAGGCAGATTCTTTGACCCTATCCAAAGCTTACCAGATTAACTCTGTAAGGGGTACTGAGAATCTGCGTTATAAAAAAGTTATCCAGGTTATTCTCATACCCACAAAAGTTTGGAATCAACATTTGTCAAGGTCTGTCCGTGCGACATTAACAGCAACAACCCACCATCTCCACCTAGTGGCTTGCTGACACCATTGCTTTATTTTCCCCAAAACACTTCATGAATGTTAGGGAACAATTAAAAATGAGTCAAACAGAAAAGAAATAAGGAAGAAAAGGTATGAAGTGGATTATCTGATCCATGAACAGCCAATATTGGATTATGTCATCTTTGGACTTTTCTAGCTCCAAATTAGAGATTGTCTATATTAAAGTATTAAGGGTAAATCAACTACTAATTATAAAGGCAATAAATCTTCACTGTAAAACAATTTCTAAAAATATGGATAATTTATGAAAGAAATGAAATTCATCCATAATTCCACTACCCAGAGATAATACTCAATTTTAAATTGGGAGTATTATTTCCTTTCATCTTTTTTTTCTATGTGTATGTGTGTGTGTAAATTTCCCCTAAATAGTTTGTAAATATGTTTCAACTTTTGTATCTGCCTTAATTTGCTACTGGCTCTGCAATATTTTTCTGTCTGTAATCATGCATTTACCTTTTTCATCTCAAATTTGGCAAACAAAGCTTCCAAGATTTTATTGAATCTGATTATACTTTCAACTTCATAATTCAACAGGTTAAAGGTAAAACTATCATTTACTATTCTGCTTCAAATTTTCTTCCTTATGACTGTCTCATTGGTCCATATTAATACACCAATGTATTGTATAAGGGATGATTGATGATGATTCCTAGATATCATCCTGTACTAAAAACTGCTTTATTTTTTACTCATCATAAACATTGAGCTGCTTTTTTCCTAAAGTGAACTTCACTGAAGATTATCTATTGTTTTCCTTCTTTATTCATGATAAAAAAATTTCCTAAGATTGATCTCCATCACCTTGGCATTTTACTAATGAAAAGAGCATATAGGAATCTGAAAAATTCTGGAGCTTTCACTATGTGCTTCAACAGACCATTTATAGATAATTTATGACAGAAACACCAAGATTTCAAGACCGGTCTTAGTACTAATTCTTAGAAGACCACATTGTTAAATAGTTCTCCATGTAGAACATTGCCTGTTTACTCCCTCTATCGCAAAATGTGACAAAATGCTTTTTCAATTTTTTTTGGTAGCCTGTAGTGCACAACCTTGTCAAGGGCATTTCAAAGCATAAATATTACATCCCTCATGTTTCTTTATTCCTAGTCTCAAAGCATTCAAGGTGACAATCAGGCTTTTAGAGAATGTCTTGGTAGATGAAATATTGGTGATGATCTTGAGGTACGTGTAGGAGTTTAACAGATGGATAAGGAAGGAAAAGATGGTTAGAGCAATGAAAACAGCGTTTGCAAGTGTAGAGAAGTATAGACGCACATGGCAAATCTGGGGAAATGCAACGTGGCTTATACACAGGGTATGTCTAGGGATGGAGCTGGCAGGGGAGGAAGAGCAGAAACATGGTCAGAAAGATAGCTTGGGGACCAATTGTGAAACGTAAGAGCCAAAATTCAGGGAGCATTTATTATGTGACAGGTAGTGTACTAAGTGCTTTACAAACATTTCTTTGAATCCTTTCAATAATGAAATCCTGACAATTATGAAAACCTTACTGCGAAAAACAGAGCCATAAAGTTCACTATATTCTCATCAATAGATGTTTGATAATGTTTTCCAATTTCTTTCAAGTATGGTAACACGACTCCAACCTGAGTAATTAATCCAGAAATTTGATCTTCCATGTGCTGAACTCAATCTTTATTCTGTGAAGCTGGGGTGTAGTGTTTTTTATCAGCACGATACCCATTACCTACTTCTGGTCAAAATCTCCATCTCCCTGGCCACCAAGGTGGCCAGGTATAGTAGTACTTCATCCCCTATAAGTGTGTTCTAGATTGAAGCCAGAGATAAAACTTCCCACTTCTTTGGGATACATGAGCCAGGAGTTGCCACAACCTCTATCATGATGTGCAGAGAGTGGCAGGGATGGATGGTGCTGAGCTTAGAGTCCTTGCAGGGTATCTAACTCCTGAACCCCTATTTTTTTGTCCTTAAGCAGATTGAGTTAGATTCGTCTCTTGTGACCCATGTTTCTTAGTGACTAAGAGTGAATTTGGGGAGAAATCTGAGGTTGAAATCCTAGCTCTGCCACATAATGACTGTGAGACCTTGGGCAAGACACCTAAGTGAGTGACACTTCCCGCATTGGGAAAATGGAGATGTGGTGAGGATGAAATGAGTTTATGAGCTCAGAGTGTTTAGTTCATCAGTGCTTCTACTGGCCTAAATTAGTGGATTGCAATATGACTTTACATGTAAAACACACACAGAATAGAACTGTTTTAGAATACTAAAATTCAGGCCCAACAAATAACTTTTAAATCCAAGTTTTTAAGATTTCACACAGTAAGACCATGTGTATTTGTATTTGATCAAAATAATATATGTTCATTTTAAAGAATTCAAATAATAAGAAGATCATGGACTATACTTTTTAAAAATCTCCCAAATCCCACCACCCACAATAGATCATCATTGCCATTGAGCAAACCTCACTCTTTCTCCCACTCAACTGTGAGCCTCACTGCTGACTTGTCCCAGGTAGTAACTTTCACTACTCCCTAGTTAGAAGAGTGAAAACGTAAAAGTATCTACTCAATGTACTTGGCTCCAAAGCACAGGGTATCAGTGAGACTTCTCAGAATTTGATCAACTCCCCAGAATGGACTCTGTCAATGGAGACAAAATTAAGATGTGTAGTTTTTCCTTGATCACCAGTTTTTAAAGTTCTCTGTAATACTTTATGTCTCTTTATTTATTTGATTTCTGTCAGAAAATTTCTTTTACTGTTATTTTGTTTTTTCCCTATTTTGGGGTTTATTTTATTCAGTATTGGGGAGGGAAATTCAATGATTCTATTTCAATCTATCACAACAGCTTCCACTCAGTGAAAAGACAACCCACAGAATGGGAGAAAATATTTGCAAATTGTATGACTGATAAGGGTCTAGTATCCAAAATATATAAAGGACTGTTACAACTCAACAACATAATGACAAAGAAAAAAACAATTAAAAATGGGCAAATAACTGATAGACAGTTGTCCCTAAGAAGACATACAAATGGACAATTAGCATACAAAAAGATGCTCAACATCATGAGTTATTAGGGAAATACAAATCAAAACCACAATGAGAGAGCGCATCAAATCCACTAGGATGACTGCAATCAAAATGCCAGATAATAACAAAAAAATGGAAAAGCTGATACCAAAATTCATACGTAATTGCAAGGAACCATGGATAGCCAAAACAGTCTTGAAAAAGAAAAGCAACGTTGGAAGACTCACACTTCCTGATTTCAAAATATACTATAAAGCTACAGTAATCACAACAGAGTGGTACTGGGATAAGGATAGGCATACCAACAGAGGGAATACAATTGAGAGTCCAAAAATAATGCAATACATCCATGGTCAATGGATTTTTGATGAGGATGCTGAGACCACTCAAAGGGGAAAGAATAAGAATGCTGCTAGAATAACTGGATAACCACATGGAAAAGAATGAATTTCAACTCCTACCTCACACCATATACAAAAATTAACTCCAAATTGATAAAAGACCTAAACGAAAGACTAAAACTAAAAGTCTTAGAAGAACATAGGGGTAAGTTTTCACAGCCATGGACTTGGCAAATGGATTCTTAGATACGAAGCTGAAAGCACAAGCAGCAAAAAACAAACAAAACAAAAAAAACATGTAATTGAACTTCATTAAAATTTAAAACTTTTAAGCATCAAAGAACCTAATCAAAAGAGTGAAAAGAAACAATCCATAGACTAGGAGAAAATATTTTCAAATAATATATCTAGTAAGGGTCTGGTAAGAATTCTTACAACTAACAACAAAAGACAATCACCCCAATTAGAAAATGAACAAAAACTTTGAGTAGACATTTCTCCAAAGAAGATAAACAAATGGAACATGCACATGAAAAGATGGTCAACAGCATTCAATCATTAGGGAAATGAACATAAAAACCATAATAAGATACTATTGGAGGTGGGCAAGGATGGCAGGAGTGGTGAGATGTACGTTTTAGTTACTCCTCCAGGGCAGTAGGTAGAAAGCCAGCAACTGCGTGGACCAGGACACCGCAGAGCAATTTGACTTTGGGCATACTTCATACAGCACTCATGAACATGTGGAACTGCTGAGTTCAGCGAAATCTTTGATTTAAAAAAAAAGAGTTAATTAAAAAAAAAAAAAGGAAAAAATAATATGCAGAGCCCCCTTGAGGAGCTGGTGGAGAATGCAGGGGTATTGGGCTGCCCTACCTCGATGGTTGCTGATGTGCTCACAGACATAGGGGACTGGTGGTTTGATGGGTTGAGCCCTCTACCACAGGACTTGCCCTTAGGGAAGACTGCTGCTGCAGAGGAGAGGCTAGGCCTCCCTATAATTGTGCCTAAGAGCCTCCTCCCGAATGCCTCTTTGTTGCTCAGATGTGGCCCTCTCTCTCTGGCTAAGCCAACTTGACAGGTGAAATCACTGCCCTCCCCCCTACGTGGGATTCAGACACCCAGGGGAGTGAATCTCCCTGGCAACGTGGAATATGACTCCCGGGGAGGAATGTAGACCCAGCATCGTGGGATGGAGAACATCTTCTTGACCAAAAAGGGGAAGTGAAAGGAAATGAAATAAGCTTCAGTGGCAGAGAGATTCCAAAAGGAGCCGAGAGGTCACTCTGAAACAGCAGAGACAAGATGCATTGGGTCAACTGGAGCAGAAACAAGATGCTTTGGATCAATTGGAGAAAGACTTGTTTGGCTTTTCTTCCAAAGGTTCACATCCAGACCATTGAGATACTGGTGCCTGAGAAGTCCAAGTTATATATGGCCCTGACTCACACCCAGCAGGCAGTCAGGCAGAAAGCAGGAGAGTCAGAGGATCTCGTGAATTGCCTGCAGTCTTCCCATCAGAGCACAGGATGGCTGGAGCGGACCCTGTCTGCTGTCTCCACTCAGCTGAGGCAGATGGACAGGGTGAGTCCCAGCTTCCCTGATGGGCAGTTGGCCTAAAGGTCCCTTCTGCAGGATGGAGTGCCTTGATGCCTAGAAAGTAGAATGGGATGTTTCTTGCTGCTTTCATTTGCTTTGGGGGTGCTGCCCTAGAGGGAGCACTGGATCTGGAGCTGGAAGTCTGAGCTCTAGCCCTACCATTACGTGGTTTTAGCCCCAGGAGAAGGGACAAATGAAGGTGCAGAACAGCATTTGTGTAGAAAGGGGGGAGTATGTATTTATATTCACATTTTTATATATATGGTTGAATATATATATAATGTGTCCTAAAGGATTCACTGTATACTCAGGAGAGGAACAGGGCCGCTAGGAGACATTGTACTTCTGTACCTTTGGACCAAGTGAAAGTGTATTATCCACTCAAAAACTGAAAAACTGTTAAAATACAAATTTAATTTCTGCCTCCATGTCTACCCTCCCTCACAAGAAAATAAAAATGTGGTTATAGAGTTAGACAGACCTGGATGGTCAAATCCCAGTTCTGCCTGTGTGACCTTAGGCAAGGGACTTAATTCTGGGGGTTTGCTGTCTGTAAAATAGGGCAGCTAACAGTAGCTGCCACATATTGTGGTTGTGAGGAATAAATGATATTGTGTGTATTAAAAATAAATAAATAAATAAATAAATAAATAATAAACAAACAAACAAAAATCCTGTAATTTTATTAATACACCCCTATCATTTTACGGTAGGAAATTAATTGAGAGTGCAGGTGTGGAGAAGAAATGAATGGGCAGAAAACTTTCAAAGTCTGGATCGGTAATCTCTCTGTTTTTAAGTTTTTATTAGTGAACTCTTAGACAAAGAAAAGATACTATTCATACCCACTAGGCAGGCTACAATTAAAAAATTAAAAAACTTAAAATAACAAGTGAAGGAGATAATTATGAAAAAAATTGCCAGAGGGAATGCAGAATGCTGCAGGCACTGTGGAAATTGTTTTACAGTTCATCAAATAACTATATTTTTCAAACAAAAAAAAATAGTGAAAAGAGCGGCATTGTTTTCTGGTGTTGCAAAACTCTTTAATGTATGGCTGAATAGGAGAGAGTTGGATTGTCTTACCTGCTTCTTCATTCAGCCTATGGTTTGATAGAAGTAGATGAAGACATTTGGCTTTCCAGATATTGGGTCAGGAAAGCAAGACCTCACTGACCGGCCTAAAACTTCTCAGGGGCCTCTCCTCAGGAATCTCAAAATGGCCATGTGAGAACTGCTGAGGTAGTTTTCTTTTGTGATCTTTTATTAACCCTTTGAGGGTTATTACTTTATGTGACAAAAGTGGAGACTAGGGGAACAGAGAGGTTAATCTACCTGCTGAAAGTCACAGCAGCTGGGAGAGTGGCAGAGCTGAGACTCAAACCACCTCTGTCTTTCTGGAAGTCTCTGTGATTCGAAAAGATGGGCCATGAAAACAGCCCACTGTTTGTCCTCGCTGAGAAACCAGACAGGTTAGGTTGTTTTCATGACTCTACGACCCTTCCATGCACCCTGAGAACCTGCTGACACCCCAGGTTTGAGTTGGACCAGAGGCGTACATCTGGTTCCCAGGTGTACAGGAGTCCAGCTCGGCCCCTCCCTGTGGATTGCGTATGGAATGGGATGGCCGTCTTGCTCTGGAGTCTCCAGGCCGGGCCCGGTGGTTTGCTGGAGCTCGCTCACACCGGCGCCTCAGAGCAGATTCCGGGTGACACTTGCCAGCTCCACGTTCAGTGGCCTTGCCGATGGGGGCTTGACATCGCCCATTGGTGGACGATTTCCACTGCAATCGGGAAACCCCGGAAATCAGAACTGTTCCCCACACAGCACACTGCCCGGACCGACTGATCACGGCCGCCTCCAAGCCGATCCCCGGGAGGAAGAGCTGCGTCAGAGCACAAGTCCGGGATTGAGTACCGTTCTCCTGTGGGTGTGCGTGCCCCCTCACGACGGGCGTGCGCCCTCACGATGGGCGTGTCCCCTCACGGCGGGTGTGCACCTCGCTACAGGCGTGCACCTCACGGCAGGTGTGTGCCTCCTCGCTACAGGCGTGCACCTCACGATGGGCGTGTCCCCTTACGACAGGCGTGCACCTCACAGCAGGCATGCGCCCTCGCTACAGGTGTGCACCTCACGATGGGCATGTCCCCTTATGACGGGTGTGCACCTCACAGCAGGCATGCGCCCTCACGACGGGCGTGCACCTCACGACAGGCGTGCGTCCTCATGACAGACGTGCACCTCACGACAGTCGTGCGCCCTCACGATAGGCGTGCTCCTCGTGATGAGAGTTTACGGTGAAAGGCCGTGCGCCATTCTCCTGTGTGACTTCAGCAGTTGCTGAGGGCACGGATCCCAAATGTGGGAGACTCAACCTTCCATCCCTCTCGCCCTGGGTCACCCTGGGGGAGTCTCTTCCCTTCTGGGGACCCGTTTCGTCCTCCTGGCCCTACTCATACACATTGTCCAAACGTAGACCCGGTCTCCTTCGGTCCTGGCAAAACCTGCGTTTCTGCTCTGCCTTCCCTGCCGCACAGGCGCCTTATGCGCACACGTTTCCTCCTCGGCCTGTCACGGAAAGTGACCGAGGGTTCCCGGGCTCCCACCTGCACAGGGTACCCGGCCTCGTGTGCGGTGGCAGGGTGAAAGGTCATTCAGACTCCTGGATGCTGGTGTCATGTGTCTCCAGGGAGAACACGACCTGTTCACCTTTACTTCACTTCCCACCTAACCCACTGTGTGAAAAGCTCCCGGGTCCCCAGTGCCACGAGAACTTGGGGGATGGTCCCCAATATTTCACTCATTCATATATTCATTGGTCTGGGTGGGATGTAAATCACTGGCATGAAGACCAAGGCTCTGCCTCTGAGGAGGTAGTTCGACTTCCTGGTTTCCATGGAAACCTAACGGCAAAGAGGACGTTTTGTTGACATTCTGGTTTCTGTGACAACTGGGACATACCAGTCTTTCCTGGCAGCAGAAACATTTAACAAGGATGTTTACAGACCAGAAGTGCGGTCGCAGTTAAATCGTCTGGGGGGATGGCGGCCGGTTGCTGAACCCTCGGCTCTCGGCGTTGCTCGGAGGGTACCGGCGGCGGGGGCTCTTTCCCGGAGGCGAGGGCGAGGCAGGGGACTTGGCCAGGTCCCCGGCGGTGGCGTGCAAGGTATGGAGGGCGGCGAGAAAGGAACAGGCAGGACGCTTTTTTCAGGAGGGTAAAGCCAAGAGCGTTTATTAGGGGTGAGCACAGGTTATATAGGCTGGCATAGAGGGCGGGGGTTGTTACAAGCCAATGCTGAGGGGATAAAGGCTAGGATTGGTTCTGAGAGGGCGCGGAGGTTAGGATTGGTTCTAAGAGGGCACGGAGGTTGTTTGAAAAGGGGCGGGAGTTGCTCTGGCAATGGTATCTGGCAACAGTGTATGCGCACTGGTGGTGGTGGGAGTTGCACTGGCAACGGGGAGTGTACCGGCAAGATAAGGGGGTGGGGAAAAGGCGGTTCCCTCCGGCAAGCCTCCCCTAACGGTTGTATTTTGGGTGAGGAAATGGGGCCTGCCTCCGGCCCCACTTTCTCAGGCCTGGGGGGCTGTGGAGGGCGCTGTCGCCCGTGCCCACCACCCTCCCCAGGGGCGGATCCGGTCCCCTGGCCCAGGCCCGCCAAGTTGAAGCACGTAATCAGTATCCCGCACAGAAGGATGGATAAACCACAGAAGTGTCAGGACTAGTGGGTGTCTACTGCCAGTGTGAATTTCTGTGTATGGGGTGTGTGTGTGTGTTTTGGAAGTGTGTGGCATTTAGTTGAATGTTAGAGGCTCTAATCACTGCTGTTTATTGGAGAGGCAGGCAGCTCCTGCTGCAGGGAGGACAAGAGGCTGGAGTCACCTGTCTCCCCCCCTTCTCCCCATTTCTGACACCTAAGGTGACACCTGTTGTGTGAGGGGCTTGCGATCTGAGCAGAGATCTCCAAGTGTTTCTGATCTTACACCCCTGCTTAACAAAGGCTTTTCTGTGGATCCTTGAACATATAATTTTATTCCTTTCCACCTACCTACAGTAAAATATTTTTATGTGTAAATTATTAGAGAGACTCAGAAGTCGTCAAATGATGAGCTAAAATGAGTAGGATGGAAGTTCAAATGTAACTTATTGGATCCCGTGGGAGGATAGTTCACTTAAGCTGATGAGCTGACACACAAATTTTAAAAATCTTCTCCAAAAGATAAATTCCTTGTTATCAATCCATTAATTAAAAATGGTAAATGCCTTCCTTTATTATATAAGCATGCAATGCAATCTTTTAAAAAGTTCTGGCTTTGCTGTTGTATGTTTGGAAGTGGATGCTGCTGAAGTTATACTTATTTCTGTTCTTGTAATGTTTCAAAAAGAAGGCATGGTCTCAAATGGGCCTGCTACTGCTGTCTTTGTCAGGACACAGGCTTTAGGAAGAAACAGGTGCCAGGTAAAGGATACACAAGTCTCTCGGCCCCAAATCCTATGATGCAGAGACTGGGCATCTGCCAGTCCCAATCTGCCTACCGGGTCCCTGCCAGCCCCATTCTGCCTACCGGGCCCCTGCCAGCCCCATTCTGCCTTTACCAACTGGCTCCCCGTTAGGGACTTCCGGTCGGGGTCTCCAGAGGGAGACGGGAGGACTGCAGGGAGGAGCAGCAGCCGTGCCTTCCTCTCTGGCCCTGCTCCCCTGGGTCACCGCAATGAAGGCCCTGCACACAAGTGAGGCCATGTGATTTCAGGAGGGGCAGATGGTCCATCATCTTGATCTCCTCCAAACTCCAATGACCGTCCTCAGAAAGACCAGCCACCAGCAGACAGTGACCTCTCCCTCCTCAGGGCTCTGGGTCCCGTCTGTGAGGGTGGCCGCCTCTGAGATCCTGAACCTCCCCCAAGAGCTCACCCGTTCACCATCATCCTCAGAGGGGTCTCAGGTTCCTAGGGTCCCTTCCCCGACACCTCGAGAAACATCATCTACCTGGGTGGCCAGGCCCCTTTCCTGAGAAGTCTGCCTCCAGCTCTGAGGGTGCCCTCCTCCCAGCTCACGGAGTCTCAGAACCACCTCATCATTCCTTGGTTTCTCCAGACCTAGGAGTGCTTGCTTCCTCCCACCATTGCTCTCTCCTTGTGACCTCTGTGCTCCCCTTTTGCCTTTTTCAGGCTCCAAATAATCCTATCAAGTTCTCTCCAATTAATCATGTTAATCATGTTCCTTTTCTGTCTGCCATTATAAGATTTCTCTTTTGATTTTGGTTGTGACGAGTTTTATTATGACGGGCACTGGCCTGTTTGTCTGTGTGTGGGTATGCATGTACTTATTATGCTTGGGTTTTTAGGACATTTGGATACACCACTTGATATTTTTCAATACTTTGGAAAATTCTGGGCTATTTCTCCTTCAAATGTTCTGCTTCCCCATCTCTTTTCTTGTGCTCTAATTGAATTTATTTTATGTTGTTAGGTATATAAATTTTAATAATGGCTATTTCCTTTGATTAATATAGCCATCTGAGAACTTTTCAAAGATATTCTACTTACATGCTATTTTGAATGGTACCATTTTGCTACACTTGTTTTGTTTTTCTTCACTTACATCAGATGTTATGTTTCATATCTCCTTAGGTTATTTATAAAGTAATAGTGGGTGCAAACATACATATAAATACATGTATATGCATCTTCTGTGTAATATATTACAATATGAAGAGAAAAATAAAGTGTATCCTCACCACCAACTTCCATCCTTGATCCACTTCTCTTTTCAGTTTAACAATGTCGTGAGCTCTCTCTTTACCATTAAAGACTTGTTTTCATTACATTTGTCTTTTTATCCTGAGATAAAAATAGGCTGCATTGTTCTCCACGTGAATGCATATTTTCCCTAAACCAAATAGCATTTGCGATTCATCAGTCTCTAACCAGATAATTTTGGCCTGATTTTATTCTATGCCAATACATTTAGGTCTGCATCAATCTCTGTAATGCATACATAGCAAAACAATGTTGGCAAAGACTATAGAGTTTTCAGGATTTCCCCTGGATAGCACCTCGCTTCTGTCCAGTTTCACTGTTGTTCTTATGATGAACTATAGCGCAATGACTTTCCTTGTGAACACAGGCAACTTTTTATCCTTCTGCACAACAGAGGGAGATCAGCATGTCACTCTCTCACCTGCAAGTTAGCAATAGGGAGGTTTCTGCCACAAAAAAGGGGAAGTTACCCTTTATTTTTTAACCTGAACATCATGCATGTTATTATTACAGTTACAGATATTGCACGTCCCCACTGCAACAGGCGAATATGGACTGGAGGGGAAAAAAGAGCATCTTTGAAAGAAAGGGGACCTGATGTAGAAAAATATGTATTTACTTGAAAAGGGTTTCAAATATGCTCTTGAGTGAAGAAATACAGTTTTATGTAATATGTGTGGGGATACGTATATGGCTGCACGGATAATGCATTCAAAGAACACACACCATCCTATCTATAGTTATATGTCTTATTTATACATATTGATACATATTTTATAGTCTCTGTAAACACATTTAGGATCAGAAAACATATTTAGGATCAGAAAACACATTAGTGTTAAGGACCACTTTGGTTTCACACATGCACCTTGAGACTGCATGCAGATGTGCAAACACATCCAATGCCACTACTATTAAATCTGTTTTCCCAAGAGAGCATAACGTGGGAATATTGTGAAACGCAGCAGAAGAAGGAAAATAAACATGACATCTGCATTATGGACGAGATGAAGGTAGTGTTTCTCTTTCAGAATGACGTGCATTCTAAGGTTCCAAGTAGAGGGAATTCTTAATTAATGCCCATTTAACTGGCTTGATTTCCTTTCTGCTTCAGGATGTCATACATTCACATTAGAGGCTGATCCGACCTGGCTATCTCTTCAATCCCTGCAAGAGCGGTGTGCTTCAGGAAGACAGGGCAGGGTAAAGGGCCTGCTGGACGAGCAGGGAAGGTAGAGCATTTGCAAGAGTCAGCCCAGGTCATTGGGCAGGAGCCCTGTGAGGATCACGAGAGCCAGGTCACAGAGAAAGCCCACCACCATCTACGTGCCCTGGGGTAAGACTGTTCCTGATTCACAAAACACTTCATTTCAATCCTTTCATGTTGGGGTCTCTGGGGGACAATTTATTTTTATTCTTACTCTACAGCCACCTCTGCTTATAAACAGGGGTCACAGATTTGGTGTTGAAACAAAAATTTTAAACCACAATATAGAAACGGAGAATGGCATGTTCATCCAGTGTCCCGCCTCTCAGGCAGCCCTTAGTAACCAGGATCTCCAGTAATTCCTCATGGGCCTCTGAATCCTGAGGCCGTGCTCCTGGGCAGACATTGTTCTGACATCAAGTACACGTAGGTAGGACATGCCTCGGGCTTCCTTGGGTGAGCAGGGCAGCACCAGCAGCCCAGGAAAGAAAACTGAAGCAAAACCAGCCTAGAAAGTAAAAAAGGAGGTCTTCCCCTTAGGCTGAACCCCAAGGAACACAAAAGGCACAGGGTATCTAATAACACAAATTGGATCCCTACCATGCCACCTAACACACCCCAACCCCCACATGCAGACTCCCTTTATTATGCAATAATACTAATAATGATAATAATAATAATAACAACAAGATGTTGGGCTTGGGGTCTTATAAAAACCCTCTGGTGCTTCAAGGGTGTTTTTCCAAATACTTGCCATGTATCTACCCCCTCTGTGTAACACCCATTTTTATTTTACTTTGTGGTATTCCTTATAAATCCTCACTGACCAGAGTATTTCTGCTTTGGCAAAAGGAAATTTTTCCTGATACTTTTCTTCTTTTCCGTTTGCTTATTCCAGTATCCTCCAGTACTGTGCATTCAAAACACGAGCCCAAGCATCCGGGGAGATTCAGGAGGAGAAGGACAAGGCCAGACGAGCTGTAAACCTGTGTAGACCCAAGGCAAAAGGGGCTTCGTAGAAAACACTGTTTTAGGCAGGACCTGCCTTAGCAGTAGGGATGACAGGCAGACACCTCAACTCTCAAAATCACCTCTTGACACAAATGTCTACACCATAATGGAGGCCAAGTATGTCCTGTGCAAATGGAAAGGCCAGTTATGGCCAGCTAAGGTGCTGCCCAGGTCTGGGACTTCATCAAAAAATAAGAGAAGAAAGGCATTTTCTCTAGAAGTCCAAATACTGTCAGTAGATAAGAAAATTAAAGTGAAAAGTACAGAAATAAAGATCCTAACTAAGTCTCAAATTGCAGCCATGGCCTCCTCACTGGTGACACACTCAGCCGTCAGTGCTCCACCTAGAAAGGAAACAGCCCACAAAAGATCACTTACAGTGGCTCTGGGTATTCTGAGTGACGGAACAAATCTGAGTCACAAAAGCAGTTCAGATGAAAACGAGACCACTACACTGTCTCAAAATCAACCACCAAAGCGATCTGGCTCACTCCCTAGTAAAAAGTCTCAGAAGCACAAAGGGGACTTAGTGAAGAGTCTCGGGAAATGTAAAAACCCAGCATCCCTGTTGGTGACTTCAGAGAGTGATGTTTCCCCGTATGATGACAAATCACAGATGCACATGATCATTGGTCCTACTCAAAGATGTAGGGAAAGAAAGGCATCAAAGATCTGCAGCTTGTGCCAAAATTGCCATCCCCTTCCACAAGATGGTGACAAGAAAGAGGACAAGAAAAGGATGGACACCTCAACAGTTATGTCCTTGCAGTCCACCATCATGGAGGAGGGGGCACGATCTCCTGGTGAAGAGATCATTCCAAATTTGGCATCAAGTTCCATCATCACTGAGCCAAAAGCTATGAAAGAAATGGCACAGGGCTCCTGCCCAAAGACTCAGGCTGATTCTATTAAATGCTTTACCTTCTTTGAGAAGTCTGATGACCCTGGAGACGGTCCCCCAAAGCCAGGCCTTGAAGGTGCAGCAACATCCTCTGGTGCCTCTAAACTTAGCCTGCACTATTCACTCCGTCTTGCAAATAAAAAAAGTAAGCTTCAAATGCCAGACTTTCAGAATCAACTGCAAGAACTTCAATCCTTTGGGGCCTAAGAAGCTGCTCAGATGCCCCCAAAGCCAGGCCTTGAAGCTGCAGCAACACCCTCCGGTGCCTCTAATGTTAGCCTGCGTTATTCACTCCGTCTTGCAAATAAAAAAAGCAAGTTCCAAATACCAGGTTTCCAGAATCAACTGCAAGGACTTCAATCTTTTGATGACTCAGAAGCTGTTCATCCTCCCCTGAAACCAGGCCTTGAAGATGCAGCGTCTTCCTCCGTTGCCTCTAACCTTAGGCTGCGTTATTCAGTCCGTCTTGCAAATAAAAAAAGCAAGTTCCAAGCACCAGATTTTCAGAATCAACAGCAAGAACTTCAATCTGTTGATGACTCTGAAGCTGTTCAGACTCCGCCAAAGCCAGGCCTTGAAGCTGCAGCATCATCTGGTGTTTCTAAACTTAGCCTGCATTGTTCACTGTGTTTTGCAGATAATAAAAGCAACCATCAAATACCAGATTTTCAGAATCAACTGCAAGAACTTCAGTCCTTTCATGACTCAGAAGCTGTTCATCTTCCTGCAAAGCCAGATCTTGAAGGTGTAGCAACATCCTCCAGTTCCTCTAACCTTAGCCTGTGTTATTCACTCCATCTTGCAAATAAGAAAAGCAAGCTCCAAATACCACATGTTCAGAATCAACTGCAAGAACATCAATCTTTTGGTGACTCAGAAGCTGTTCAGACTCCTCCAAAGCCAGGCCTTGATGATGCAGCATCATCCGGTGTCTCTAACCTTAGCCTGCGTTGTTCACTTTCTCTTGCGCATAAAAAAAGCAAGCTCCAAACACCAGATTTTCAAAAACAACTGCGAGAACTTCAATCTTTTGAGGACTCAGAAGCTGTTCATCCTCCATCGAAGCCAGGCCTTGAAGGTGCAGCAACATCCTCTGGTGCTTCTAAATTTAACCAGCATTATTCACTCCATCTTGCACATAAAAAAAGCAAGCTCCAAGTATCAGGTTTCCAGAGTCAACTGCAAGAACTTCAATCTTTTGATGACTCAGAAGCTGTTCATCCTCCCCTGCAACCAGGCCTTGAAGATGCAGCATCTTCCTCTGGTGCCTCTAAACTTAGCCTGCATTATTCACTCTGTCTTGCAGATAAAAAAAACAAGCTCCAAATAGCAGGTTTCCAGAATCAACTGCAAGAACTTCAATCTTTTGCTGACTCAGAAGCTGCTCAGACTCCCCCAAAGCCAGGCCTTGAAGATGCAGCATCATCCGGTGTCTCTAACCTTAGCCTGCATTGTTCACTCCGCCTTGCAAATAAAAAAAGCAAGCTCCAAATGCCAGATTTTCAGAATCAACTGCAAGAACTTCAATCTTTTGAGGACTCAGAAGCTGTTCAGATGCCCCCAAAGCCAGGCCTTGAAGCTGCAGCAACACCCTCCGGTGCCTCTAATGTTAGCCTGCGTTATTCTCTCTGTCTTGCAAATAAAAAAAGCAAGCTCCAAGCATCAGATTTTCAGAGTCAACTGCAAGAACTTCAATCTTTTGATGACTCAGAAGCTGTTCATCCTCCCCGGAAGCCAGGCCTTGAAGGTGCAGCAACATCCTCTGGTGCCTCTAACCTTAGCCTGCGTTGTTCACTTTGTTTTGCGGATAATAAAAGCAAGCATCAAATTCCAGATTTGCAGAATCAACTGCAAGAACTTCTGTCCTTGGATGATTCAGAAGCTGTTCGTCCTCCCCCAAAGCCAGGCCTTGAAGGTGCAGCATCATCCGGTGTCTCTAACCTTAGCCTGCATTGTTCACTCCGTCTTGCAAATAAAAAAAGCAAGCTCCAAATGCCAGAGTTTCAGAATCAACTGCAAGAACTTCAATCTTTTGCTGACTCAGAAGCTGCTCAGACTCCCCCAAAGCCAGGCCTTGAAGGTGCAGCATCATCCGGTGTCTCTAACCTTAGCCTGCGTTATTCACTCCATCTTGCAAATAAAAAAAGCAAGCTCCTAGTACCAGATTTTCAGAATCAACAGCAAGAACTTCAATCTTTTGATGACTCAGAAGCTGTTCATCCTCCTGCAAAGCCAGGCCTTGAAGCTGCAGCAACATCCTCTGGTGCTTCTAAATTTAACCCGTGTTATTCACTCCGCCTTGCAAATAAAAAAAGCAAGTTTCAAATGCCAGATTTTCAGAATCAACTGCAAGAACTTCAGTCTTTTGATGACTCAGAAGCTGTTCATCCTCCTCCAAAGCCAGGCTTTGAAGCTGCAGCAACATCATCCTGTGCATCTAACCATAGGCTGCATTTTTCACTCTGCCTTGCAAATAAAAAAAGCAAGCTCCAAATACCAGATTTTCAGAATCAACTGCAAGAACTTCAAGCTGTTGATGACTCAGGAGCTGTTCATCCTAACAAGGTTAATAACATGGATGGCAGACAATCTACACGCATTGCTGTTGCACAGGAGCCACGTTCGATTGAGAGAGGAACGATAGTCTGGTTTAAATATCAGGATTACCCATTTTGGCCAGCAGTGGTAAAGAGAGTCCAGGACACAGAGAAGACTGCCAGGGTGCTCTTGACTGAAGCAAGCATGAACCCTGAAAGGCGTGGCATGAGAGTTCCCCTTCGAAGATTAAAGCATTTTCATTGCAAAGAGAAACAAAAACTCGTGAAGAGAGCCCAGAAAGGGTACAAGAGAAGTGTTGACTGGTGCTTCTCACTCATCTCCAGCTACAGGCACAGAATGGGCCGTGGTTCCTTCGTGGGCTCCTTCCTTGAGTAGTACGCAGCAAACACCAGTTATCCAATTAGGAAAGCCATCTGGGGGGGGGGTGGCACGTGGAGAATGATTTTCCAAAGGTGAATTATGAGGACCTGGAGGAGTCTGAGGATGAGACCACCCAGGACGGGAAGAGGCGCTGCAGGAAAATTCTCCCAGACCGGACGAGGGCCGCTTGGGACCGAGGCAACCAGAAGCTAGTGGATTTCATCGTGAAAAGAAAGGGGGCCGAAAATCATCTTCTGGACATCCTGAAAGGCAGGAAACCATCCCAGTGGCTGAAATCATTTTTAAATTCAAGTAGGCACCTGGTCTTCTTTGAAACATACCTTGAAGATGATGATCAGTTGGACACTGTGGTAAAGTATTTACAAGAAATCTATGAACAAATAGATGAGAAAATACTGACTCTGATAAAAAATGACAAAGTAAACTTTGTTCTGGAAGTTCTCCTGCCAGAAGCAATCATTTGTTCCATTTCTGCCCTGGATGGGTTAGATTACAAGGGAGCGGAAGCAAAGTACCTGGAAGGGCCACCTGTACGTTCCCGGGAGAAAGAACTATTTGACAAAAAAGTCTTAAAAGAAAGGAGAAAGAGATTAGCAATGGATAGAGCTGATTGCGAATCTCCTCCTGTGCCCACACACATTGCACGTCTACATAATTAATAAGATAACCCATCAGTATGAAATTCGTGATCTGTTCTCTATGGCATATAAATAAATATTTTCAGGAAATGCGAGGCTCTGGAACGTGTGATTCATTCATTTTGGATCCATCTCTAGCTTGGTCAAGGGCAAATTCATCATCATATCTTGTTTCCACATTTCTTCACAAGCAATTTTGTTAAAATATTGCAAACAGGTATACTCTCATCTACTTTTTGGGAGTGTGTAATTCCCCCAATATTTTCAAAGAAAAATACCATTGTATTTCATAACAATTCTTTTGACTGTGCTTCATATTTTAATATAGAATGCACATTCTTCTTTTTTACATTAAAGGCATTGGTATCAGATATTAAGCTACAATGATTTTAAACTGTAGCATATATTTTTGCAGAAACCTCAAATGGGTTTTTTCATTCTTTGTTTTAGATACATTAGCTCATAGATTTCACCTGAAGATAATTCCAGGTTGTCCCTGCTATGCCTATTTATTTTTGTAAAAACATCTCTGAGACATCAACCCAATTTCCAAAAGGCTTTCTTATATATTACCACTACTGTCAAATGCTTCTCCAAAAACAACCTGAAATTCAAACATGAACTTAACAAATTATCTACATCTGTGAGCGAATGACATCTCAGCATGCACAAAGACGTTTCTTCAGCCTTGAACAAGAACATTCACTCTACAGTTCTCTGAAATGCCATTTATGGGACTGGGTCTTCTTCAATGGCTGAGTGGTTTCTTTTTTTTTTTTTTTTTAAATCTTTATTTTATTGAGATATATTCACATACCACGCAGTCATACAAAACAAATCGTACTTTTGATTGTTCACAGTACCATTACATAGTTGTACATTCATCACCCAAATCAATCCCTGACACCTTCATTAGCACACACACAAGAATAACAAGAATAATAATTAGAGTGAAAAAGAGCAATTGAAGTAAAAAAGAACACTGGGTACCTTTGTCTGTTTGTTTCCTTCCCCTATTTTTCTACTCATCCATCTATAAACTAGACAAAGTGCAGTGTGGTCCTTATGGCTTTCCCAATCCCATTGTCACCCCTCATAAGCTACATTTTTATACAACTGTCTTCGAGATTTGCGGTCGCAGTTGATTTGTCTGGGGGGGGGGGGGCGGCCGGTTGCTGAACCCTCGGCTCTCAGCGTTGCTCGGCGGGTCCCGGCGGCGGGGGCTCTTTCCCGGAGGCGAAGGCGAGGTGGGGGACTGGGCCTGGTCCCCGGCGGAGGCGTGCAAGGTGTGGAGGGCGGCGAGAAGGAACAGGCAGGACACGGTTCTTTGAGGGTGAAGAAGCCAAGAGCATTTATTAGGGGTGAGCACAGGTTATATAGGCTGGCATAGAGGACGGGGGTTGTTACAAGCCAATGCTGAGGGGATAAAGGCTAGGATTGGTTCTGAGAGGGTGCGGAGGTTAGGATTGGTTCTAAGAGGGCACGGAGGTTGTTTGAAAAGGGGCGGGAGTTGCTCTGGCAACGGTGTCTGGCAACAATGTATGCGCACTGGTGGTGATGGGAGTTGCACTGGCAACGGGGAGTGTCCGGGCAAGATAAGGGGGTGGGGAAAAGGCGGTTCCCTCCGGCAAGCCTCCCCTAACGGTGGTATTTTGGGTGAGGAAATGGGGCCTGCCTCCGGCCTCACTTTCTCAGGCCTGGGGGGCAGTGGAGGGCGCTGTCGCCCGTGCCCACCACCCTCCCCAGGGGCTGATCAGGTCCCCCAGCCCAGGCCCGCCAAGTTGAAGCACGTAATCAGTGTCCCGCAGAGATTCATGGGTTCTGGGTTGTACTTTGATAGTTACAGGTATCCACCACCAGCTACCCCAATTCTTTAGAACCTAAAAAGGGTTGTCTAAAGTGTGCGTAAGAGTGCCCACCAGAGTGACGTCTCGGCTCCTTTTGGATTCTCTCTGCCACTGAAGCTTATTTCATTTCCTTTCACATCCCCCTTTTGGTCAAGAAAATGTTCTCCGTCCCACGATGCCGGGTCTACATTCCTCCCCGGGAGTCATATTCCACGTTGCCAGGGAGATTCACTCCCCTGGGTGTCTGATCCCACGTAGGGGGGAGGGCAGTGATTTCACCTTTCAAGTTGGCTTAGCTAGAGAGACAGGGCCACATCTGAGCAACAAAGAGGCATTCGGGAGGAGGCTCTTAGACACAACCATAGGGAGGCCTAGCCTCTCCTTTGCAGCAACTGTCCTCCCAAGGGTAAAACCTGTGGTAGAGGGCTCAACCCATCAAACCACCAGTCCCCTATGTCTGTGGTCATGTTAGCAACCATGGAGGTGGGGTAGGCCAATACCCCTGCATTCTCCACAGGCTCCTCAAGGGGGCACTGCATCTTTTTTTTTTCCTTGTTTTTTTTTTTTAACTTTCCCTTCTTTTTTAAATCAACTGTATGAAAAAAAAGTTAAAAAGAAAACAAACATACAATAAAAGAACATTTCAAAGAGACCATAACAAGGGAGTAAGAAAAAGACAATTAACCTAAGATAACTACTTAACTTCCAACATGTTCCTACTTTACCCCAAGAAAGTTACCTAATATAGCAACATTTCTGTGAACTTGCTCCTACTATATCCATCAGAAATTAACAGACCATAGTCATTCCTGGGCATCCCCAGAACGTTAAATAGCTTATCTGTTCTTCTTGGATTATTGTTCCCCCTTCCTTAATTGCTCTCTATTGCTAGTTCCCCTACATTCTACATTATAAACCATTTGTTTTACATTTTTCAAAGTTCACATTAGTGGTAGCATATAATATTTCTCTTTTTGTGCCTGGCTTATTTCGCTCAGCATTATGTCTTCAAGGTTCATCCATGTTGTCATATGTTTCACGAGATCGTTCCTTCTTACTGCCGCGTAGTATTCCATCGTGTGTATATACCACATTTTATTTATCCACTCATCTGTTGAAGGACATTTGGGTTGTTTCCATCTCTTGGCAATTGTGAATAATGCTGCTATGAACATTGGCGTGCAGATATCTGTTCGTGTCACTGCTTTCCGATCTTCCGGGTATATACCGAGAAGTGCAATCGCTGGATCGAATGGTAGCTCTATATCTAGTTTTCTAAGGAACTGCCAGACTGACTTCCAGAGTGGCTGAACCATTATACAGTCCCACCAACAGTGAATAAGAGTTCCAATTTCTCCACATCCCCTCCAGCATTTGTAGTTTCCTGTTTGTTTAATGGCAGCCATTCTAATCGGTGTTAGATGGTATCTCATTGTGGTCTTAATTTGCATCTCTCTAATAGCTAGTGAAGGTGAACATTTTTTCATGTGTTTCTTGGCCATTTGTATTTCCTCTTCAGAGAACTGTCTTTTCATATCTTTTGCCCATTTTATAATTGGGCCGACTGTACTTTTGTCATTGAGTTGTAGGATTTCTTTATATATGCAAGATATCAGTCTTTTGTCAGATACATGGTTTCCAAAAATTTTTTCCCATTGAGTTGGCTGCCTCTTTACCTTTTTGAGAAATTCCTTTGAGGTGCAGAAACTTCTAAGCTTGAGGAGTTCCCATTTATCTATTTTCTCTTTTGTTGCTTGTGCTTTGGGTGTAAAGTCTAGGAAGTGGCCGCCTAATACAAGGTCTTGAAGATGTTTTCCTACATTATCTTCTAGGAGTTTTATGGTACTTTCTTTTATATTGAGATCTTTGGTCCATTTTGAGTTAATTTTTGTGTAGGGGGTGAGGTAGGGGTCCTCTTTCATTCTTTTGGATATGGATATCCAACTCTCCCAGCCCCATTTGTTGAAAAGACCATTATGAGTCAGTTCAGTGACTTTGGGGGCCTTATCAAAGATCAGTCGGCCATAGATCTGAGGGTCTATCTCCGAATTCTCAATTCGATTCCATTGATCTATATGTCTATCTTTGTGCCAGTACCATGCTGTTTTGGCAACTGTGGCTTTATAATAAGCTTCAAAGTCAGGGAGTGTAAGTCCTCCCACTTCGTTTTTCTTTTTTAGAGTGTCATTAGCAATTCGAGGCATCTTCCCTTTCCAAATAAATTTGATAACTAGCTTTTCCAAGTCTGCAAAGTAGGTTGTTGGAATTTTGATTGGGATTGCATTGAATCTGTAGATGAGTTTGGGTAGAATTGACATCTTAATGACATTTAGTCTTCCTATCCATGAACATGGAATATTTTTCCATCTTTTAAGGTCCCCTTCTATTTCTTTTAGTAGAGTTATGTAGTTTTCTTTGTATAGGTCTTTTACATCTTTGGTTAAGTTGATTCCTAGGTACTTGATTTTTTTAGTTGCTATTGAAAATGGTATCTTTTTCTTGAGTGTCTCTTCAGTTTGTTCATTTCTAGCATATAGAAACATTACTGACTTATGTGCATTAACCTTGTATCTCGCTACTTTGCTAAATTTGTTTATTTGCTCTAGTAGCTGTATCGTCGATTTCTCAGGGTTTTCTAGATATAAGATCATATCATCTGCAAACAATGACAGTTTTACTTCTTCTTTTCCAATTTGGATGCCTTTTATTTCTTTGTCTTGCCGGATTGCCCTGGCTAGCACTTCCAGCACAATGTTGAATAACAGTGGTGATAGCGGGCATCCTTGTCTTGTTCCTGATCTTAGAGGGAAGGCTTTCAGTCTCTTACCATTGAGTACTATGCTGGCTGTGGGTTTTTCATATATGCTCTTTATCATGTTGAGGAAGTTTCCTTCAATTCCTACCTTTTGAAGTGTTTTTATCAAAAAGGGATGTGGATTTTGTCGAATGCTTTTTCAGCATCTATTGAGAATGATCAATTGATTTTTCCCTTTTGACTTGGTTAATGTGTTGTAATACATTGATTGATTTTCTTATGTTGAACCATCCTTTGCATGCCTGGAATAAACCCCACTTGGCCATGGTGTATGATTTTTTTAATGTGTCTTTGGATTCGATTTGCAAGTATTTTGTTGAGGATTTTGCATCTATATTCATTAGGGAGATTGGCCGGTAGTTTTTCCTTTTTTGTAACAATCTTTGCCTGGTTTTGGTATTAGATTGATGTTAGCTTCATCAAATGAGTTAGGTACGTGTTCCACTTTCTTCAATGTTTTGAAAGAGTTGAGTAAGATTGGTGTCAGTTCTTTCTGGAAAGTTTGGTAGAATTCCCCTGTGAAGCCATCTGGCCCTGGGCATTTATTTGTGGGAAGATTTTTGATGACTGATTGGATCTCTTTGCTTGTGATGGGTTGGTTGAGGTCTTCTATTTCTTCTCTGGTCAGTCTAGGTTGTTCATATGTTTCCAGGAAATTGTCCATTTCCTCTACATTATCCAGTTTGTTGCCATACAGTTGTTCAGAGTATCCTCTTATAATTTTTTTAATTTCTTCAGGATCTGCAGTTATGTCACCTTTTTCATTCATTATTTTGTTTATATGGGTCTTCTCTCTTTTTGATTTTGTCAGTCTAGCTAGGGGCTTGTCAATCTTGTTGATCTTCTCAAAGAACCAACTTTTGGTGATATTTATCCTCTCTATTGTTTTTTTGTTCTCTGTCATTTATTTCTGCTTTAATCCTTGTTATTTCTTTTCTTGTATTTGGTTTAGGATTGGTTTGCTGTTCATTTTCTAGCTTCTTCAGTTGATCCATTAGTTCTTTGATTTTGGCTCTTTCTTCCTTTTTAATATATGCGTTTAGTGCTATAAATTTCCCCCTTAGCACTGCTTTTGCTGCATCCCATAGGTTTTGGTCTGAGTGGTTTCTTAAAACAGCCAGGCTTTTGTCTGTCTTCATAACTGACAGTGACTGGATCTTCTTAATAGAGCCGTCTGTCCAGAGTCATCGAATTCACAGTCTAGCTACTCTAGACCTGAATCCAGGATGACTGCTGAGGAGCCCATCTAGTTTGCTATAAACTGTGGGGAAAGCAAGCCTTTGTTAAATGTAGATAATGAAAAGTTAAATCTGACACCAATGAATTGTTATCCTTACCTGAAACAAGAATTTTTTTTCAGAATAAATTTTACAAATGCTAATTTGTTTTTAAAACTTGATGTGAAAAATAAAGTCCAAATACTTAACATGAACCTGACTTCATTTTTACTTCTTAGTGGGAGTCACTGTCACTCACGGCTTTGAGTTATGTGTTCACATGGCCACATATTTTTGCAAAATTTGCAAATTTAGGTGTTTTAAGTCACAATAAAACCATTGTATCTTTCACCTTGGACCTTTGCTCCATCATACTTCAGATTGCACAGCTACTTAAGGACTGTGTCTAAGTTTTCAGAAATTGCATATGTATATATAACCTTTTTGGAATTTTTGGTGGTTGTAGTTGTCATCGTTTTAACATACATT
Source organism: Choloepus didactylus (assembly GCF_015220235.1). Classification (NCBI taxonomy): domain Eukaryota; kingdom Metazoa; phylum Chordata; class Mammalia; order Pilosa; family Megalonychidae; genus Choloepus; species Choloepus didactylus. The sequence goes on from NC_051335.1 coordinate 34,706,215, forward strand.
ATGAATTTTCCTCTAAATCTAAATAAATACTGACTTTCACACTTGATTATGTATTATTTTAGAAGAGGGCCTTCCAAACTGTGTGAACTTCAGGTCCAAAAGAACCTGTTTTGGACCTTGCCTGAAAGAGACCAAGGGCCTTTGGGCATACAAACAAACCGTCTCCACGCTCTATGTGGACCTTATACACTGGGAAAACACACTTTAGGTACTCTGTAACACCATGTCCCTCTGATTGCCATATTTCACTCAACTTCAGCTTTCTCTCTGGAGCCATGTCTATCTCTAAGCATTCATATTTTGTTTGCTGTCTCAGTCTGAGACTTACTCATACATAGCCTTGTGTGTCAGGAGAGTGAGTGAAATGTGGCTTAAGGCTCTGCTCTGAGGATATATTTCAGGAGGCATAAGAGATGTTCTTTCTGTGACCCAGGTGACAACCTAATATCTAAGAGGACTAGGATACATTAACTCTTCCTCAGAGTGATAAATATTTATCAGCATCATAGACTGACTCCCTGCATTTGAAAACCAGAGCCCCAGCTTTCTCCATATTGTGAGATAGTGTCTTTTAGATTGGAATGAAGAGAGAGGATCTGATCCTTCCTGGGAAGTTTATGTCTGTGGCATTTACTGAGAAGAGGGAGGTGTGTCTCAGACATGCAGCTATTCTCCTTCTCTTGGAATCTGGGGTCACCGAGTGGCATTTGGGCTGTGGGGGTGGACTTGTGGCTGTGTGGCCTCTGAGCACTTGTTAAGGCAGGCTGGAAGATGGCCCTAAGCTGACATTCACACACAGGTATGTGCATTTGCTGGGAAAGCCCAAACTGCCATCCACCCTGCCCCACTGGATAAAGGAGACCCTCAGCTCCTCCAGCCATAAGGCAGGCTGCAGAATATCAGGTCCACATTCCAACCATAACATTGGCAGAGCTGCCCAGAGACTGCCCGTGCAGCATTACAGCTGTCCATTTCGGTATATGAGTCCTCGTGAAGAAGGAGTGGAACCCGGAGATCTGGAAAGGTGACAGTTTGGGAATCCTGAATATCTAAATTCCCCTGATCCCTCAGCCTGGCAGAAGCAACCCCTAACCATTGCTGTTGGTAGGACAGGAGCCTCTCTGTTCCTGGAGACCCTGAAAAAAGACTTCATCAAAGGCAGGTACCTTGAAAGGTGTAACTTTCCTTACTCAACATCCACTACTGCTTCCAGCGTGATGACAATGGCAAGGTACCATCACAGCACAAGGAGAAAATACAGTTTCTGTTTCATCGGGAAATTCCTTATACTCAGAGAGAACTGCCGGACCTGAAAAATATGTACTCCAGTGAACTAGGGTAATATATGTGGGAATGGATTTTGAGGATGTTGAAGGCAGGGCAACAACATACACATACATATAGGGGAGAACGTGCTGACATGGGAGCACATGTTTGTTATCAAAGAAAGGAAGAACTGATAACTGGTGACAAAGTGGTCTCTGCTACAGACATGTCAAGCTGAAACACCTGTTAGAGACCCACGTAGAGGTGTTCAGTCTAAATATATGAGTCAGGAGCTTAGGGAGCAGTCAGGCTACAGATGTGAATGTGGGAGTCACCAGCATAACGGTGATATCGAAACCACAAGACAGGACAAGATCCGGGGGAGCATGCAGAGAGAAAAGAAAGGAGCCCAGCCCTCATTGGGGTGTGGGGCCTTTCCAGAGATGGGGGAAGGGGGTAAGATCAGGTTTGGGGGAAAAACTCCAAAAGTTGAGATTAAAATAGGGGAAACAAGGTGGATTTCAGAGATACTTGGTGGTGGTATCAATTATTTTCTTGTTCTTCAAAAGTATAATTTTAATTGATGTATGAGATTGCCAACACATAAACATGTCATCATTCTCTATTGTCTGACATTTAGTTTTATTCCAATTTTCTATTATTACAAATGTCACCACAGTGAAATTTCCTCTGTTTTAATATACTTGCACATCTCTAAATACTTAGTTATAATTATAGGATCAAAGGGAATGAGGGCTTTTAAAGCCTGTGATACATTGCACAAAACTGCCCTTTCAGAGAGGTGGTTCCAATTTTTCACAGCAGTACATGAAACTATTTCCCCTTATCCTTTCAACAGTGAGGCTTATTATCATTTTTAAAAATCTATTTTATCAATTCGGTAGAAGAAAACACTCTCTCTGCATTTTAGTTTTATTTGGCTTGCATTTGAGATTCAGCCTTTTTATCTTGTTTATTGGCCATCTGTCTTTCCTCTTTGATGACAAAAGTAATTCACAAGCTATGCCATTTTCCCATACGGTCATTTTTTATTGATTTGCATGAGCTTTTTGTACATTGACGTTGTTAACCCTTTCTCTTATATGTTGCAAACTATCTCCCCAATTTGTTATTGTCCTTTTGTTTATGATGGGTTGTAAATTTTTACACCCTCAAATCTATCACTTACCTTTATGATTTCACTTGTGCTTATGCTTTGAAAAGCCTTCCCTACCCCCAAATCAGAGAAATATCCCCCTATATTTTTCTGCTAGCTTTTTTATGGTATCTAATTCTTTTATCCATTTGGAATTATTTTGGTATATGGTTACATCTTTATTTTATTCCAAACATTTAAGCACTTTTTTTTTCCTTAGAAAAACAGAAAATGGAGATTTGCCTCTGTTAAGAAATTGTATAATGAGCTTAATATCAGAGACAAGCTAGGCTTGTTGCTTGTTTCTTCAAACCAAGTTTGGCTTTGCTGGAGGATGCTGAGCCTGATCAATATGTTAGCTTAATTAAAGTGAGATGAGGCTGGACTAGAATTATAAATTCACTTAGCACTTCTGTGAGGTGTTTTTTTGTTTGTTTGCAAGTAACAGTGATCATTTTTATAAGAGGGGTTTTATGTTGTGTTCCTTTTCTTTCCTGGGAGAGAGAACTTCTCACATTAAAAAATTTAGTTAGTTTTCTTCTTAATATTGATTTCTACCTTAATTGTAGCACATCTGGAAAATGCAGCATAATGCAAACTCTTTGAAATATGTTGAGACTGATTTTATGGTTTACTATATGGTCACTAATTTTTTTATTCATTTTATTGAGATATATTCACATACCATGCAGTCATACAAAACAAAGTGTACATTCAATTGTTTACAGTACCATTATATAGTTGTGCATTCATCACCAAATTAATTTTTTGACATTTTCATTACTACACACACAAAAATAATAAGAATAAAGATTAAAGTGAAAAAGAGCAATTAAAGTAAAAAAGAACATTGGGTGCCTTTCTTGTTTTGTTTTGTTTACTTCCCCCATTTTTCTACTCATCCATCCATAAACTAGACAAAGGGGAGTGTGGTCCATATGGCTTTCCCAATCACATTGTCATCCCTCATAAGCTACATTTTTACACAATTGTCTTCAAGATTCATGGGTTCTGGGTTGCAGTTTGATAGTTTCAGGTATTATTGCTAGCTATTACAATGCATTAGAACCTGAAAAGGGTTGTCTATAATGGGTAAGAGTGCCCACCAGAGTGAACTCTCGGCTCCTTTTGGAATCTCTCTGCCACTGAAGCTTGTTTCATTTCCTTTCACATCCCCCTCTTGGTCAAGAAGATGCTCTCCATCCCACGATGCCAGGTCTACATTCCTCCCCGGGGTTCATATTCCACGTTGCCAGGGAGATTCACTTCCCTGGGTGTCTGATCCCACGTAGGGGGGACGGCAGTGATTTCACCTGCCAAGTTGGCTTAGCTAGAGAGAGAGGGCTGCATCTGAGCAACAAAGAGGCATTCTGGAGGAGGCTCTTAGGCACAATTATAGGGAGGCCTAGCCTCTCCTTTGCAGCAACAGTCTTCCCAAGGGTAAATCCTATGGTAGAGGGCTCAGCCCATCAAACCCCTAGTCCCCTGTGTATGTGAGCAGATAGCAACCATCGACGTGGGGAAGCCCAGTACCCTGCATTCCCCACCAGCTCTTCAGGGGGTTCTCTGCATATTTTTTTTCATTTTTTTTTAATTAACTCTTTTTTTTTCTCAACTATACAAAAAAAATTTTTAAAAACATTACAATAAAAAAACTTTCAAACAAATCATAACAAGGGAGTAAGAAAAGGACAACTAACCTAAGATAACTACTTTACTTCCAACATGTTCCTACTCTACCCCAAGAAAGTAACCTAATATAGCAACATTCCTGTGAACTTGTTCCTACCATACCCATCAGAAATTAACAGACCATAGTCATTCCTGGGCATTCCCAGAACGTTAAATTTACCCATGATAGTTTATCTGTTCTTATTGAGTTATCATTCCCCCCTTCCTTAATTGCTTTCTATCACTAGTTCCCCCTACATTCTACATTATAAACCATTTGTTTTACATTTTTCAAAGTTCACATTAGTGGTTACATATAATATTTGTCTTTTTGTGCCTGGCTTATTTCGCTCAGCATCGTGTCTTCAAGGTTCATCCATGTTGTCATGTTTCACGAGGTCGTTCCTTCTTACTGCCGTGTAGTATTCCATCGTGTGTATATACCACATTTTAGTTATCCACTCATCTGTTGAAGGACATTTGGGTTGTTTCCATCTCTTGGCAATTGTGAATAATGCTGCTATGAACATTGGCGTGCAGATATCTGTTTGTGTCACTGCTTTCAGATCTTCCGGGTATATACTGAGAAGTGCAATCGCTGAATCGAACGGTAACTCTCTATCTAGTTTTCTAAGGAACTGCCATACTGACTTCCAGAGTGGCTGAACCATTATACAGTCCCACCAACAATGAATAAGAGTTCCAATTTCTCCACATCCCCTCCAGCATTTCTAGTTTCCTGTTTGTTTAATGGCAACCATTCTAATTGGTGTGAGATGGTATCTCATTGTGGTCTCGCTTTGCATCTCTCTAATAGCTAGTGAAGCTGAACTTTTTTCATGTGTTTTTTAGCCATTTGTATTTCCTCTTCAGAGAACTTTCTTTTCATCTCTTTGCCTATTTTATAATTGGGGCTGTCTGTACCATTGTCATTGAGTTGTAGGATTTCTTTATATATGCAGGATATCAGTCTTTTGTCAGATACATGGTTTCCAAAAATTTTTTCCCATTGAGTTGGCTGCCTCTTTACCTTTTTGACAAATTCCTTTGAGGTACAGAAACTTCTAAGCTTGAGGAGTTCCCATTTATCTATTTTTTCTTTTGTTGCTTGTGCTTTGGGTGTAAAATCTAGGAAGTGGCCACCTAATACAAGGTCTTGAAGATGTTTCCCTACATTATCTTCTAGGAGTTTTATGGTACTGTCTTTTATACTGAGATCTTTGATCCACTTTGAGATAATTTTTGAATCACTAATTTTTAAATGGTCCATGTGCACTTGAAAAAAGATACACCTCCAAAGTTGGGGTGCAAAGTTTTATATGTCCATTAGATCAAGCCTGCTTTATGTATTTTGAAGCTGTTATTAGGTGATTCAATTGTTATAGCCTCTAGTGAAGTGAAACTTTTCCTATTATAGAGTGACCTTCTTTATCTCTACTTGCTTTAAAGGCTCTTTTGTCTAACAGGAATACAGCTACAACAACTTTCTTGCCCTTGCCCTTTGCCCTAGTCCAGGAAGCCAGTTTCCAAAGGAAGCACTGTAGGGATTCAAACAGCCACATAGCAGGATAGTATCTGAATTTTTGACCTGTCAGTCAGGTGGATGGTGAATGGATTAGGACAGTGTGAAACCTGGGAGGCTGTTACAATCATTTCCAACATAGACTCTTTCCATTCATCTATCCACCCATCATCTATCTGCCCATCTGTCCATCCATCCATTAATCCATGCATCAGTACATCTGTGAATCCATCCATCCATCCATCCATCCATCCATCATGCTCAGGGATGGTTTTCCTCCTCAGGCTTGCCATCACGGTTGCAAGATGGATGCTGCTGTTCTATCATCCTTCCTGACAATGAGATGGTAAAAAGGCTTTCTCTCACATTCTCTTCCTTTATCAGGAAGAAAGTCTGAATTTGAGGTGCCTGGGGAAGATCCAGATGAAAATAACCAGAAGGCAGCTCTGGAGCTCAAAGAAGCGCTCTGGAGCTCAGAGAAGAGCTCTGGGCAGACATAGAGGTTTGAGAGTCATCTGCAAAGGAGAGTTGAGATGTCACAGACAGAGATAGGAGAGAAGCATGCCAGCATGGCATCTAGGAAGCAAAGAGGGGAGAAAAGGGGATCGATAATGTCATACCAGGGGGGATCTGATACATGAGGCTCATTCATGGGCTCAACGAGCCTTTAATAAGCACACACTGACTGCAGGCACTGTGCTCTATCTAATGAGTTTAAAAAAGTGTAACCCATCAACGCCTCCTTCTTTGGACAGAATCTGCATTCATACCCCTGCATCTGTAACCTGGGAGACCCACAGGTCATGATAGGATGTAGAGTGGAAGCTGAGATGATCTGCCCTGCAGATCCAGCAGCGCTGACTTGCTGAGGCTGATCCATACGCCAAACTTAGTATGTAGGATGGCCCTGTCACCACATACTCAGCTGTCACAAGATCAGAGGTGTCAGGTGCCCAGCCAGAAACCTTCCTGCCTGGTAGGACAGTCTACTTGGATAATTGCAATATGATAGACGGTTATCCAGAAACGGGATGATTTTAGGTATCCTACCATAAAGTTAGGAAACGTTGGCCTCTGAGACAATCCTAATGGCCAAGACTAGTCTGGGCTGAGGGGTTTAGGTTTATTAAGATTAGCAATAAAGTTTCATTGTGGTTTCCTGGCAGGGCAATGACATTCAGTGGATTCCTGCCAACATTCGTTATCGACGTTCAGTATCAGGGTGCACCGTGCGAACACTGCAGGGGAGGCTTGGCTTCCTCAATGAACTTCTGGTCTAAAAGGGACATTCAACAAGCACCAAAAATGTTTACATTTTCAGTTGCCTAGTTAACCACTTTATACACACTTTACAATTCTTTAATCACAGTTCTCTGTTCAAATAGCTGCTCTGGTTTCAGTCTCCTGACTGGCCCCTGATATAGTTTGCCACTATGATATTCAGTAAGGTTTAGGTTGTAACTAAAGGCTGTGCCCCATGTGTTCCATTTGCTTTCCTTCTGTATGAATTCTGTTGTCAAACTTGGTTTATTTTTTAAAGAATTAATAAAATAAAATAAAAACTTGCTTTAATTCACTCTAAATGCTTCCTGAAAGTTTTCTCACTCCTTCCTCCATCCTAGAGTTCTTCTCCACTACAGCTTTTCAGATGTATTCAGTTTGATGGCTCTCTCCAAGCCCTGCACAGCTCCACATGCTGAAGTTAAGGGCAACCCTTCCACAAATGAGACCATCTCACTGTAGCATTTGAGAGAAATACCCCACAGAGTTCAGCATCATCCTGGTGGGAGCCTCTTGTCCTGCCACAGATCCCATCCCCAGCCTTGCCACCCTCTGCTCTTCCTGAAACCTTCCTACTGGGCTCCCTAGGACATGCAGCTAGGCAGGGCCCAAATCCCAGGTCCTCAGCCTCTTCTTGCAATATTCCCTACCCTGCTTCTGTCACAGAAACATGGCATATCCTGCACAGCCCAGGATACTGGGTGCTCTGAACCCTCTTTAGCCCGGCTCTTCTCTTCCACCTTCCTTGTACTACCGGACACAGGGGCTAATTCCAGATCATTGTCTCTGCCTCCTCCCTAAAAATCCCCAATTTCTTTGAAGTACATGCTATCAGACTGCAAAAAACTGGGGCCAACATATACAGCAAACAAAAATACCAGGCACCCAGTTAAATTTGAATTTCAGTTAAAAGATATATTTTTAGCGTAAGTGTGCCCCATGCAGATCCAGATGTGACTGGGCATCTGTATGTCATCTGGCACCCACTCTTCCTCCTCACCCAGGATTTCTTGACCCAGGGAAACAGTGTTCTTGCTCCCTCTCCTTGCAGTGCATTCACTTAGCAAACCCCAATCCTGAAGACACTATGGGGCATTCAAGAAGCATAGCAAAGGTGGAAATGGGACCACCTTTAGTTTTTCCAGGACAAGGCCAAGGCTAGAGCCATAGTGTTTTACATGCTCAGACACCAAAGAAGCCAAGCCCTACAGCCAAACTCTCACCTGCATAAGGTTCTGCATATCTGTCTGTCACCAGAACCCAACTCCACCTTGCAGGTACCCTTCACTTCCTTGGGCTAACTGAAACCTGCTTCTACTCCCCAACAGTGTGCGTTCTCCCACAGCTTCTCGGGCAGAGGCAATTCTCTGGCCCCTTCCAGAACACATCTCCTCCCGCGGTTCTCAAGCCCCAACCCCTTTGAAGTCACGTCCCCATTTCACTCCTAGTCTTCTCTGCCACCCCTTCCACCTTCCCTCCTTGGGACTTCAGAATCCTTGGAGCTAGTTTATCAACTGCCCAGGCCTCTCAGACCCTTATCCTTCTCAATTCAGTTCCCCACTGCCCTGGTCATACCCCTTGCTTCTTACTACCAACAACAGATGCCAAGGACCCCACTCTCTGACCACTCTGCTCTCTCTCTCTCTCTGACACACTTACTCTATTCCCCAACCATCCCTCGGCCACACCACAAAGCCTCCCACCTTCTCATTGCCCCCAAAGCCGCGTATCCTCACTTCCTCACTTACACGGTTTAACACCATGGGCTCGTATGATGATCACTCTTTTGCACACACCCTGAACTCCTTCACCTTGCTCTCCTCACATCAAAGTCACCAGGCCAGACCCCAATGCAATAATGCTGACTGGTTTCCCTCAAAGTAGGTGACCATTAATCTCAAATGGATCCTTAGAACCACCCAGCAATTGGACTCCATTTTCCTGGTCAGCTTGATCTCCCATTCAGCTATTTCATACCTTCTCCTCCCTTCAAACTCACCCCTCTCTTCCCTCTTCTCATCTCAGCAGACCACACTAGTACACTATTATATGGCCCACCTTGAAAAGAACCTCTCTTGACCCCACATCTCCCTGCATCTACTCTACTTCCTTGGAAAGAAAAGTTCATTGAAAAATCCCTTGCCACTCCCTGTCTCTGCCCCCTCCCCTCCTAAACTTTCTTTAACCCATTGGATTAAGGCTTTCATCCATACCCATCATGGCAATCGTTCTTGACAAAATCACCAGTGACTTCTCTCTTACCAAATCCAGTACTGTTTTTCAGTCCTCCGCTCTCTGAACCCACAGTAGCCTTTGATGTAGCCGATCACTCCTGCCCTTTTCTACTGTCTTAACCCACTGTTCCAGTTTGCTACAGCTGCTGTTCTGCAAAATACCAGAAATGGATTGGCTTTTATAAAGGGGGTTTATTAGGTTACAAATTTACAGTTCTAAGGCCATAAAAGTGTCCAAACTAAGGCATCAACAAAAGGATACCTTCACCGAAGAAAGGCCGACGGCGTCTGGAGCACCTCTGTCAGTTGGGAAGGCACGTGGCTGGTGTCTGCTGGTCCTTTGCTCCCAGTTGCATTTCAAAATGGCTTTCTCCAAAATATCTCTGGGCTTCTGTCTCTTTTAGCTTCTCTCTCTCAGCTCCTGTGCATTCTTGCTTGTTTTCCCAGGACTTTTCTCTATAAGTGTCTGGGAGTCCTCTGATAGCTTCTCTGGGGCAAACTCTGGGCTTCATCTCTCAGCTTAGCATCTCCAAACGTCCTTCTATCTGCATCGCCAAGCATCTGGCAACTGCATCAGCCTCTGAGCCCCCTTAAGTACTCCAGTGAACTAATCAAAACCCACTCTGAATGGATGGGGTCCACATCTCCACAGAAATAACCCAATCAAAGTTCTCACCCACAGTTGGGTGAGTCACATCTCCATGGAAACATTCAATCAAAAGTTCCACCCTATACGATATGATTGGGTAAAAAGATCATGGCTCTTCTGGGGTCCATAACAGTTTCAAACTAGCACACCCACCTCCTGGACATGGAGCTCTCCTGCTTTTCCTCCCACCTCATCCATACCTGCTTATGCTCCTAACCTCTAAATCTTGGCTTAGTCCTCAGCCTTCTTCTATTCTCAGCTTCACTCACCCCCAAGGGCAGTGGTTCTGCAGATGTGGTCCTAGGTCCATCAGCATCAGCACCCCCTTGGATCCTGATAGAAAAGCAAACTCTGAAGTCCCACCCCTCACCTCTCGAATCAGAACCTCTGAGGGTAGGGCCCAAACAGCCTCATTTTGATGAGTCCTCCAGGTGGTTCTGAGGCACTTTCGAGTTTGAGAGCCATTGCTCTAGGTCAACTTAGTCAATCCCATGGCTTTAGGCATCATCTGTTTCACTTGTGACTGTACTTGGCTGCTAGCAATGGCAAACCCAATAGGAGATTTTCCTTGACTCCTCTGCCTAAAGTAACCCTGACTCCTTTAATACCTTATCCATCACCCTGCTCTGTCCTCTTCGGAGCATTTATTACCATCTGACGTTATATTAGATATTTATTTCCTTACTTGTTCATGGTCTATCCCCCTATGAGAATATAAGCTCCATCAGGGCAGGAATCCTTAATGCCTAGATCACCATGCCTGGCCCATAGAGGCCCTCGATTCATATGTGCCAACTGATGGAACAAATGAGGCAATTACTTCATGGAGATTTCACCCCCATTGTTTTAACAGGGGAAACCCTTCCTTTGGCCAAGGCTAGGTGAATCAGCAAGCTGGACATTCTCACCACTCTGATAAGATGGTGGGAGAGCACAGATGGGATTTTCTCACACTTGCGGTCGCAGTTGATTCGCTTGGGGGGGGGGTGGGGCGGCCGGTTGCTGAACCCTCGGCTCTCGGCGTTGCTCGGAGGGTACCGGCGGCGGGGGCTCTTTCCCGGAGGCGAGGGCGAGGCGGGGGACTGGGCCCGGTCCCCGGCGGAGGCGTGCAAGGTGTGGAGGGCAACGAGAAGGAACAGGCAGGACACGGTTCTTTGAGGGTGAAGAAGCCAAGAGAGAGTTTATTAGGGGTGAGCACAGGTTATATAGGCTGGCATAGAGGGCGGGGGTTGTTACAAGCCAATGCTGAGGGGAGAAAGGCTAGGATTGGTTCTGAGAGGGTGCGGAGGTTAGGATTGGTTCTAAGAGAGCACGGAGGTTGTTTGAAAAGGGGCGGGAGTTGCTCTGGCAATGGTGTCTGGCAACAGTGTATGCGCACTGGTGGTGATGGGAGTTGCACTGGCAACGGCGAGTGTCCGGGCAAGATAAGGGGGTGGGGAAAAGGCGGTTCCCTCCGGCAAGCCTCCCCTAACGGTGGTATTTTGGGTGAGGAAATGGGGCCTGCCTCCGGCCTCACTTTCCCAGGCCTGGGGGGCTGTGGAGGGCGCTGTCGCCCGTGCCCACCACCCTCCCCAGGGGCGGATCCGGTCCCCTGGCCCAGGCCCGCCAAGTTGAAGCACGTAATCAGTGTCCCGCACACACTCATCACATCCATGGTGGCCACACATGCTCAGTACCTTCCTCTGTGATGATCAAATGCTGTTGACTGTGTCTTGGGCAGGGTGGTAGTGCAACCCTTCTCTGAGAGGTGCCTCTGCACGCTCTCCAATCTACCCTACTATTTTTTTTTACCCAATGGTCCTGGGGTATCCCCACCAGTAGGCCTGCTGACAGGAACTGGTGATTCAACTTTTTCCTGTCCATATCTACCTCAACTCTGTAATCTGAAAACATACTGTTGAAAAGAATAAATGCTCATATCTTTAAAGGAGAAATTATAAAACTCCCATACCTCATGGATTGGCTGTAAGGATTGGTTGAGAGAATGCATGTAAAGTTCTTAGCACAATGCCTGGTGTGTTAGCCTGGGTCCTCCAAGAAGTAAGTACTGAGACAGAATGAGACTTGCAAGATATTGGTTAGGGGAAATGCATGTGAGGGGAAATGGATAGGGACCATAAAAGGCTGGGAAAACTGTCAGACTGCATCAGACTCCAAAGGAAGGAAGGAAGAGAAGTTGTGAGGATGCATGGCAGTCTGCAGTGCAATTCTAAGGAAAGTTCAGCAAGGCCATTGGGAGTCTTGGAGACCAAGTTGGCCATCAGAAGAATCCTGAGTTTTCCAGGGACTGGCCTGCCCCTGTGTCCAACAGCACTGGGTTGTTAATGGGAAGCAGTGCAAATATGATGAATTACAGAGCACAGAAGCTGGCCCTTGGTCAACGATGCTCCCTGCAATCAGAGGTCTGAGAGGCACAGTCTCAGAGCCGCCATGCTGAGTATATGCCATGTTCTTGGCAAATTATGTTTATTGTTCTCATTATTTCTAAACTCTAAAGGAAATTCCAGAAGCAAAGAGGACTGGAGTCTCATGCTATGAACCTCCTTGTATCTCCATTTCTTCATCTCTAGGATGTGGGAAGCAATACCTGTATATTGCAGATTTGCAACAAATATGGAGGGCTAAAGGATATCAACAAGATGTTGCATGTAAATAAACTGCAAAAGTACAGGGGGAAAACCCAGTGTTAGATATACCAGTGGAAGAAACAACCCAGGTCACTGGAGGGCCAGATTATCAAATGAACTGATGTCTCCAGGCCTTGGCAGCATCCAACAGGCTCCCAGGTAAGAGGAGGGTGGGAATGAAACGAGGAGAGACAGGCAGAGCACCAGACAGGCTGACAACCCAGAAATGTGTGTGGTTAAAAAGGGTGAGTGAATCCCAAGTGTCTTGGAAATTCTTTGCTGATTGCCCCAGGATAAACAAGCTGGCAGCTTTGCAAGTCTGGAAGAAATTGAGGGTCTTTCACTGGAAATTGCCAAGTGACAGTACCTGGTCAGTAGAACAGGACAAAATTCAAGACTATGAAAGGAAGGACTCAAAGAGTAGCTCTCAGAGTCTACTGGTGAACAGACTCAGAAGATAATGAATTTGCTGCAACAAAGAGATGCAACAAAGAGATACCAGAAGGCTGGAGAGAGTCCACTGGGACTGTGACAAAGGCAGCAGCGGAAAATGCTCCAAAACCCATGTCTTACTGTGCTGGGGCTGCTATGACAAATACCACCCAATGGGCTGGCTTAAACAGAAATTTATCATCTCAGGATTTTGGAGTCTAGAAGTAGTCCAAAATCAAGGTATTGGCAGGGCTGGCTTTCTCCTGGAATCTGTAGCATTCGGGCAACCCTCCATCACATGGCCATCTCTCTCTCATTGTTTCTCTTCCACTAGTTTCTGCTGACTTCTGGCTTCTTCTGACTTTCAGTTCTTCTGACTGGTCCAAATTTCCTTTGCTTATAAGGGCTCCAGTCATATGGGTTAAGGTCCACCCTGACTCAAGGTGACCTCATCTGAATATGATCTTCAAAGAGCCTGTTCAAAAATGAATCAACACTTTAGCTAATAATTACATCTTCAAAGGCCCTATTTACAAATGGGTTCACATCTACAAGAATGCAGACTGAAGATGTGAACATGTCTTTTGTGGGAGACATGATTCAATCCCTAGCAACCCATTTATTTTACTGTCCAAAATTAAGCCCTGGCTGAGTGGGTATTAGAGGTAGTTGGGCAGTCAATGCTGGAGGAGAGGAGCAGCTTTTTATACTACAATTAAATGGAGAAGAGAAAGATTTCTGCAGACCTAATGAACGAAATGGTAGAAAAAGGAAGCAACAAAGTACAACAGTACTTTGACTGGTTGGTACTTTCCAATAAGGTAGAAATGACTCAAAGCTGAGTCCAGATTCCAGAAAGTTGCCAAACACTACCCAGACGAGCAAGAGGAGGAAGACGTAATATATGCCACAGCACCTGTAGAAGACGCCTACATCTTTTCACCAGGAGGGCAAACACAGACCGCAGATTTTGCTCTGCAGACCTGAGAAGAAGCAAATGCAGAGATACAAAGGGCAGGGGTGAAAGTAAGTGCAGAAACTGAATGAGAGACTCTATCTTCCAGGAGAAAGATTTGACCAGGCAGGGAAAACAGAACTTGGATAAAAAAGGAGATGCTCCCACCTGTCAGGAGTCACCTCCCAAAAGAGCAAGAAACACACTCTGGTCTGGAGATTGGTCTGGAGATGAAAGGCTCAGCTGACACTATGTCTGTCTGGGTTTGTCACTGTATCCCCAGTGTCTAGCACAGAGCCTGGCATGTAAATGGGCTCAATAAATAATTGCTGAGTGAATGAATTTGAGAGAGAGAGAATCAGTATGCTAAATCAAAAAGTCAGAATCCCCACCTAATCCTCACAGCCTAGAATGATAAGATAAAATTTAACAGGGACAAACTTTAGCCCTACAATTGAATTTTTTAAACAAATGGAACTAACAGAGGATGGAAGATTTCTGGCTTAGCAATGAACTTAGGGGTTTACTTGCCAATTAGCTCAATGAGCCAACAGTCTGCCATCACCGCTAAGTTGGGAACGTTTCTGAGGCCATGTTAACAGCAGAGAAGGCCTACTTTCCCTGGATGGTCAGACCAGACCTGGAGTGGTATGTCTCAGGTTGGGGAAGACAATTTAAACGGAATATGGACAGAAATCAATTCCAACCACAGTCCCAAGGAAAAGCCAAAATAAGGTGGGATGTTTCTCCTTGAAGAGAAGATGGAGGCGGATGAGAGAGCTGGTTTGCTTTCACTCAAAAGAGGAAAGCTGGACTTCTGCTGCCACCAATGACAAAGTGACCATCAGCCCCTCCCCCCATCCGAAACCACCATAGAACAGGACTGAAGTGATGAAGTGATTGTTTCCACCACTGGACTCCAGCAGCACACAACTACATGTCTGAGAGAGAGGAGATTGCCAAGGTGGGCCCCCCTGATTGCTGAGACTTCCTGACTGGAGGGGCAGAGATCCGAGATTAAGGCAACCCAAGTGGCTGGAATCTGCAGGGCAGAACACTTGAGGAGGGAGCTGCATGGGGCAGGGGGGCTCCAAAGTCTGTGGTGGGAGCTGCCCTGTGAGTCCTTGGCCAAAGGCAGGGCTGTGCTTGCTTCAGGGAGAAGAGCAGAACAGAAGTCCTGGAGGTGCAGCATGGGAAGATGTTGGAGGAGCTGGCCAGCCTGAGAGCAGAGAGGGCCTGGACACCCAGTCAAACCTGGACATCTGGAGAAGGACTAGAGAGACCTTAGGAGTGAGGCCCGCACCCTGGAGAAAGGCCTACTCTAGACGACGCTCTGATGTGAGGCAGAGCTTGGAGGTTGAGTCCTGACAGGTCTGATTAATTCAGCACTCCCTGCTGCGGTCCTTCACATCATCCTTCTTTATGTCTCCCTGAGGACCAATGTGAAAACATTCTGGGAAATTCTGTGAGCTTGATCACAATGATCTAGAACCATCCAGAATTGCTGTTAGGTGCTGCAGGGAAGCTGCAGGTATGTGGGGATTGGTCAACTGCCCCTCAGGTTGAGGCAGCTCCAGTTCCAGGATCTGGGGTCCTGGCCCTTTGAGACCACATGCAGGACCCTGCAAGAGGAGCTCACCCATAGTTTCAGAGGGCTCTCCCACCTAGGGGAGGAGGCAGCTGCCTGCCACCCTGGGATTGTGCACCTGCAGGATGAGGGATAAATCCCAGAGAGCTGTACTGCAAGGGAAGGCCACAGGGAGGCAGAAGCAGCTTGGCCCCTTAAAGGGAACAGCAGGTGTTGAGTACCTCTCCTCCTCCCCTTCTCACCACCCGGCTCTCTGCCAACCACACTAGGCAAATCTCCTGGCCTGGCTGGAGCACAGGGATAGAGAGTGCACCTGGAGACCTCAGGCCCAGGAAAGCTGCTGCAGGTCTCTCGGAAGCACCAGAGACTTCTGTCCTGTGGTTCACCTGCTCTTCCTTGGAGCAGAGGTGATGCTCCAATATATGGCTGTCCAAGTGGTGTCACACTGGACAGGGGACAAAATACCCCTTGGCATATCTCTGGTTTGCAGCCCTAGGTGTGGTCTGAGGGGAGGAATGTCTGGAAGGTTGGTGGAGCTGCAAAGCCAGCAGAGCCTGATGAGCAGAAAATGCACACACCACCCTGACCAGCAGATGTACCCCACACTGACTCAGGGTCCCGGCCGGCCTAGTGATATAGTCTCTGTTCCAGTTTGCTAGAGCTGCTGTTATGCAAAATACCAGAAATGGATTGGCTTTTAAAAAGGGGATTTATTTGGGTTCAAATTTACAGTTCTAAGGCCCTAACAGTGTCCAAACTAAGGCATCAACAAGAGGATACCTTCACTGAAGAAAGACTGATGGCATCCAAAGCACCTCTATCAGCTGGTAAGGCATGTGGCCATCATCTGCTGGTCCTTTGCTCCTGGGTTGCACTTCAAAATGGCTTTCTCCAAAATGTCTCTGGGCATCTGTCTCTCTTAGCTTCTCTCAGCTCTCTGCTTAGTTCTCCTGGGGTGTTTCTCTCTAAGCATCTGGGGGTCCTCTGTTAGCTTCTCTGGGGAAAACTCTGGGCTTCATCTCTTAACTTAGCATCTCCAAACATCCGTTGGTCCATATCTCCAAGTGTCTCCAAACGTCGGCGTCAGTGCCTATGTTGACTCCTTAGCTCTCTTAAGTACACCAGTGAACCAATCAAGACCCACCCTGTATGGGTGGGGTCCACACCTTCATGGAAATAATTTCATCAGAGCTTCCATCCTAATCAACAGACTAATCAGTCTGCATTAAAGATGCATTAAAGAATATGGTTTTTCTGGGGACATAATATATCCAAACCAGCACAGCCTCCTTCCACCTCTGTTGGGCAAATCTGCTCAGAAGAAGCAAGAGAAATCCTGGGAGGAAGGTCCTGTTTCTCTCATTTGTTACCAATGAGGGCTTTGAAGACACCCCTTCCTCCAGGAGACAGGTGGTGGGAGGCTGTCCATGTGATTTGTGGGTTCACTGACATCTGGGGGAGGGTCTTCTCCATGACACCAGCCCCTGTGCCAGCAGCTGGGTACATAGTGAGCAAGGAACCAAAGGTCTCACACCCCAGGATCCTACATGCAAGCAAAAGAAAGCTATGCCATCACCCTGAAGATCTAAAGGGCCTGGGACAGATGGAGCCCAGTGACTCTCAAAAGCAACCAAAGCTTCCTTCCAAGACAAAGACTCCCATCAAGGAGAAACTTCTGAGAATAGAATACAAATAAAGCAAGACTGGAGCAATGGGTGGTGGTGGGGGGGGCAAAGAAAAGAGGATCAAGAAAAGTGGGGGAGGAGAACAAGTGAAAAGATCTCAAAAAATAAGCCTCCATATTTCAACAGTTCCCCAAAATCAACTGAAGAGGGCACTTTTCACATGCAAAATTATAAAGTCTGTCATATAATCTCCCCTCTATAAGTTCAGGAATCATGTATAAATGAGTTAACAGAAAAGGATAAAGGCAAATCCCACACAGAGTTATGAAAAGAAAAAAAGAGAAAGAGTAGCAGAATAACATCCCTCTGGACAATGAAAACATTCCAGCACAACACTATTAGCAGAAGAAAATTTAAGATATCAAGGCAAATAAATCTGAGCCAAGGAATTTGTACTCAACTGAGCTCACTTTCAAGTGTAAATGCAGCACACTGTCAGCAACACACGGAAACTTGGAGAATGTTGTTTCCATGACTCCTTTCTTAGGAATCCACTGGAGAATGAGCTTCAGATGATCAAAATGGCTGGAGGGTGGCAATGAGGCAGTAAATGGACATTAATTTGTGGGATCGAGGAGAACATATCATAAAGGTGAGGGGGGAATAAGAAGTGGCTAGGTGTCAGACCAAACCAACACTTCCCAGTGGTTAAGAATGAACAGGGAGAATGGAAAGAGCAGATACACAAATATTTTCAAACTTTTCCATAATAATGGTGAAAGTACCTGTTTTGTTATTCTGAGTGTGTTTTATGAATAATGTGCGATAAAGCAAATGAGAGTGTATGCGATATTCTAATTCTATCATCTCTAAATGCCCTTGAGAACTAGGATTTTCTGGAAAACAGAGGAACAAATGTAAACTAGAAGAAATTAAGTAAAGCCTCTGTGGTCTTGAATATTAATTGGAATTATCATTATAAGCTGGAAGACATTTTATCTTTAATGTTTGTGTGTGTGTGTGTGTGTGTGTGTGTCTGTGTGTGTGTGTGTGTGTGTGTGTTGTCTAATTCCTAGCTCTGGTCATTGAAAAGGCTTAGAAAATGGCCAACACGATAGAAAAGAAGCCTCTCTAGCAACCAGATTGTTCTTGAAATTCCATTTCCCATGGGTTCCAGGTCTGGGACCAGAAAAAAAAAAACAACAAAAAAACATAAATGGTGATTCTGGAACATTGTGTCAGATTAGCAAATGAGGAAGCCATCAAAGACAACTTCAGTTGTGTTAAAAAGGACTTGGTCCCACTGCTCAAAGATGAGACAATTTGAGCATCACTAAGAATGAAACTGCATTTGATTGAAACACATAAACTATGTCTAAATCCACAAGTTCAAAGGATTAAAATGCAAAATATGATCATCTTTGAAGGATGCTAGAGAATAACTCTTGAAAATTGGTAAAGGGAAAGAATGAAGCATTTATCAAATCTTTCCTATACAGACCGTAGAAGAAGGGAAGAGACTCTTTACAAAAGTGTTCAAACAAATAAATGAAGAAGGAAGATAGCATATTACGGTTTGCAACCTCCAGTGAATTAAGGATCCAAGCATTAAGTATCATGGCAGCTAATGATGCAAAAAGACACAAGCAGACGTTCTGTAACTCTTAAAGAAGAACACTGCCGCACCTACAAAGTAGTCTTCTCATGCACGCACACACACACACACACACACACACACACACACACACACACACACGCGCACGCAAAATCAAACCTGAATCTGATTTTGCCTCAAATCTAACTACCAATGTGCATGCAAACACAGAGGACACATGAGCATGTTAAACTACACCACGGGCAAAGTTCTTGGTTCCTTGAACAAATAAATTGAAATTGTAGGAGCGAATAAAAGAGATGGGGAAAACTTATATGTTCAAAGAGACCTAAAAGATGATGATGATAGATAGATATAGATGGATGGATAGATAGATAGATAGGTAGATAGATGGTGGATACATAGATAGATAAATAGATGAGAGATAGATAAATAGATGATAGATTGATAGAGAGATGACAGATAAAAACAGATGTCAGATGGATGGATAGATACATAGATAGATAGACAGACAATTGGTTATAATTTGTCAGGAAATTGGTTAGGCAAAAGACAAGCAAAAATCCAACTATAGTGCTAAGAATGCACATGTGGGTTGGGACACAATTAGGATAAAATTCCCGATAGGGGTTATTCAGGGGGTGGTGTGGAGGGAGTTGTGTTTGGAAGGAGCCTGTGAAGGACCTCTGGGGTGGGCTGGCACAGTTCCAGCTCCTTTCACCGCTGATGGTTCCTGGGGCGTTTGACTTCAAGTAATTCTTTAAGCTGTACATTTGTTTCATGTTGTTTTCTGTTTGTATTATTTTAACAATAAAAAGTATTTTTTAGAAAAAGGAGAGGAATCAGAGACAGTAAATGTACTGGGTACACTGAGGAGTTTTGCAGTAAAGGGTTGGGGCATTGGCTGGTGAGGGGAGTGGAGTCAAAAAAAAGTAGTTTTTCTTGTCTTGAGATGGGAAAAAATAACAACATGTTTGTATGCAGAAGGGAATTAGCCAGTGAAGGAGGAATGATGTAGAGGGGACAGGAAAGGATTGCTGGAACAATCTCTGTGAATAGGCAAATGGGGGTGGGACCAGTGCCCAAGTAGATCAGAACATCAATGTCTGGCAGGGTGACAGGAATGAAAGCTGTACGATGGACACCGAGGCAGACAGGAGAGTCGGTGTGGGGATAGGATACAGTGAAAGAGAAGTAAGGGAGTTGGACAGCATAAGCAAGAAAGTGACACTAATGATGTGTCAGGGAATTTAAGCTGGGCAAGCAGAGGAGGGAGGATATAGGGGACAAGGGATAGGGCAGATGGTAGAATCAAAGTCTTGTGGGTTCTGAGGCTGTGAGTTTGGGGACTTGAGAAAGGGAGCTGGAAAGAGAGGAAGCTATGGCCAGGGGTGGCATCTAGGACCTGTGTATGACCACAGGAGTGCCTCTGGGTGGGGGGCCCATGGTCACTGGAGGAGAGGCTGTCTACAGAGCTGACAAGCCAGGCCGTTGGAAAGACCTGCCTGTGTAAGTCAAAATCATCAAGAATTAAAATAGGAGTAGCACAAAGAGTGGCAGCAACTAATCTCACCAAGAGGGTAATGGCGAGTCCTGTAGGGGTGTGGGCGAGATGGTTGGATAAGATTCAAAGCTGTTTTGTTGCCTTGTGCTGTGTTTTCAGGGAAGAGGCAGGGAGAATGATCTGGAACTGCAATGGGGGAGCATGAAAGGGACCTACCCCATGTCCAGGGGCCTGTCAGAATAAGTTCTATGCAAATTTTCCCTTCTTTTACATGGAGAGCTATCTTTAGCTCGACCCTATTTTTCTAAGCTAAGAAAACATCTTTTCCTTTCAGTGTGCCAATTACTGAATCACTTAGGACTGTCTTGCATTTTGCCTTGCCCAAGGCAGTGTTGTTCTTTCAACATGTTCTTATCTTTTCTTAGGCCTTAGAATTAAGAACTTTCACCTCGTGGTGTCTTGAGCTGGGGATTTTTCCTGCCCAGTATTCAGTGAGCTCTTTGAAGGACGGCTTTGCCCCCTTATCAATGTACATTTGACTTAATCATACAAGGTGAAAGAGTTGAGTTTGTTACAATCATAACTTCATAGCCCAACTGACCTAAAGGCAAAACGCTGGTTTTCATTTCATTTCATTTTTACTTAAAAACCATCCTTTTTGTTGCTGCCCAAAGGCAGGATTGTAATCTAATTAAATGATTTGATATGTGAGAGAACAGCAGGTTTTGTGTCCTTTTGTTCAAGATTTCATTTTTTTTTAATAATTCAGAAAAGCAGAAAGATTCTTTGGAATCCAGGATTCTACATCTTATCTGGGGCGGGAGGGAGGCTCCATTCCCAGTGTTCTCCAAGGGAAAACCACAGCCACATCCTCCAACGCCACCAACACCTGAAAGAACAGGGTTTCTGCTTGTCCCAGGGATGATGAAGCCCAGGTCGACGACCCCCGAGGGCTTCAGGAAGCCTTGGTTCATGCTCAGAGATGGGAACTCCATGTATCCCAAATGGACAGAGCAGCCATCTTGTCCAATCTGCTCATCCTGTAGACGAAGTTAAGGAGGCATAAGAAGGCTGTGAGCCTTGTCCAAGGCATCACTGAGAGAAGGAAAGGCATGACAAAGCTCACAAACTCACCCACTTTCTTCCCTCCAAGAAAAAGTGCAGAGCAAAAGAACTGGGAACCAAGAGTCTCCCACCCCACCTCATGACCATCTGACTACAGGGGCCTATGTTCTCTCCCTGCCCCCATGACACCATTACTCTTGACCTCCACTTATACCCTTGGAGAATTCCTCTGACTTGGGAGAAAAGAAAGCCATCAGGTGAATGTTCTGGTAAGGGAGCCACAGCATTCTCATCTTCAGATTCTTCTGTGTGAGGCCACACAGCAAAACAAAGGACAGCGTGAGAGGCACATGACCCCTGTCTGATGACAGGCTCCAAAGTTAAGGTTTCCCCCAAGAGCTGGGCGCCTTTAAGGGGCTGGGAAATCAACTTAGAGGACTGCAGCAGCAGGCTTTAAAATGAAATAGAATCAAATGGATTACTCAGAGTTCATCATGAGCAGTAAGAGATGTGCAACTTCACAACACTTGTTTCAGTTAAATATATACAAGTGGGACAGATCAGGAGGCACAGCATTTCCTACTGCAGGCCAAGGCCAAAAAGTTTGTAGGCCACCGGTCTAAAGGAGTACAGCACACAACACTTGAAGGAGCCAACAGAACTCTGGCCTTAGCATTCTGATTTCCATCACACAGTCCCCCAGGAAGGGGTTTGGGGTCTTGGGTAGGCAGAACAAGCCTCCCCCCCACCAAGATGCCCACATTCTAACCCCAAGAACTTGTGTCTATGTCACCTCATGGGGCAAAAGGAGCTTCACAGATGGAATTATTAAGGCTCTTGAAATGGGGAGATTCTCTGGATTTCTGGGTAGGCCCAACGTCATCATGGTGGTCTTTACATGGGCAAAGGGCAGACAGAAGGGTCAGGAGGAGGAGGAGGAGATGTGGCCACAGAGGCAGAGGCCAAGGTGTTGGGGTCCCAAGCCAAGGAATGTGAGCACCTCCAACAACTGCAAAAGGCAAAAGGATCTCCCTAGTGCTGGGCCCAGGAGGTGCTTAAGGAAGTTCTAGGTGTGAGGAGGAGATGACACAAGTACAAACTAACAGTCAGGTGTCACTGAGAAATATGCCAATATTTTCCCCTAAATTGGTTTATTACACACTGCCATGGGAAATCTCTCATCATATGGTTAAATTTGATAATGTGGTTAATTTCCTTTGTGGGTGCCTCATGTCCCCGAAGCCACTCCCCACACCCCCATTACAGTGCATATGCATTCTGCACAGTGGGCCCCCAAACCACCCCTTGATCACCTCCCACACTGGAAACCACGTTCAGTTCCCAGCCAAACACACTTGCTGTCTGCAGGACTCGGAGCATGTTAAGGGCTGAATGGGTCCCCCAAAAACTCCCTCCCTGCCCAGCTGGACACAGAAAGGCATTGGGTAGGCACACAGGAATGGCTGGTGAGCAAGTGTATGAGATCTGCTGCAATGGGATGGTAGTGACTACACACCAAGTCCACTGGTGGTGCACAGGGATGGGAGGTGCTTCCCAGGATGTGCAGCCAGGCAGGAGCTGATCAGCTGTGACCCACACTCAGGGCTGGCCACAGGGCAGAGGGAAGTGGACAGAGCCCGGAGAGAGGCCAGAGCTGGAAGTGGAATGTCACGCATGGGAATTGGGGCGATGACTGAGGCTTCCCCAGCGTGGGGCATCTTCACAAGGTGGGGGTCAAGAAACCCTCTGACACCTGGATGAATGGTTGAGACCCCAGCTCTGCACCACAGAAGGGGCACCTCCCTCAGGGGACTCAGAGGTACCCCAGCCCCATTCGTGGGCCTGCAGGAGCCTGATGCCCAAAACCAGCACAAATGAGTCAGGAGGGGAGTGAGTAGAAGAGAAAGGAATCTCCACGTGGGTCCAGTGTTGACATCATTGTAGTAATAGGGCCTGGAAAAAAATCAGGGCAAAAACAAAAATCCATGATTTCACTTATGAGAATTTTATTTTTTTCTTTTAAAGTTTGAAAGATCCATGCTTTTTGGTTTTTAATAAAGAGAAGCTAGCAAGGGCCTATTAATTTTGGCATGCTCATGCTCTACATTCCTAGTAAGGGTGAGAGGTTGTGACCAGATGCATTTGAGAACCTCTGAAGCTACTGAGAGCCAGTGAGAACCACCCCCCCTGTGCCAGCATGGGCCCTGCAGGGGAGGTGCCCAAAACCACAGAAGAAAATGTGGGGCAAGGGCAAAGAGACTCAAGAAATAGCTCAGCTCTTCTACAAACAGTACATTCCAGCCCCAGTAGAAGCAAATATGTTCCTTGGCAATTGCTGAAAGACAGCATTCTTCCACTGCACCCAGGAGTCTTAGCCTGGAGCAGCCTGACGGGATCTAGTGCATGGACTGGGAACCTACAATCCGCTGGCTCTCTCTTGTCCCCAGTGTTGTTTCTGTCATGTGAGTCTGTGCGGACTCCTCTCTCCTGGTCAGGCGGGGCCTCGCTGAGGCCATCAATAAATCCCCCATCCCCTGGCACAGCCTGGTACCCATGGAGAGCAAAAACGTTTTTGTCCTTTGGATGATTCTGCTAGACTGGAAAAACGTTGGCATGGAAATAAGTAGGTGCATTCCTATTTCTTTTCCAGTCTATGAAGACACAGGAATGTAAACAGTTATTCCAGCCCACCATAAAGTTGGTTCCTAGTGTTTATCTCCCCAAAAGCTTAGTTAATTTTAACACAAACATACATTCATTCATTTAACCAACACTTTAGGAGCAATGCCCTATGCCAGAAAACTAGGCTGAGAGCTAGACAATCAAGCCAGTGGGGAACAAGAACCTCCAGGAGCAGCACACCCCAAACCGACAGCCCAGCAGAGGGGATGCTGAAATGAGCAGCTGGAAATCAGTGAGACCTGGAATAAGATAGGGGAAGCCAGGGGCTGTGAGAGGCAGTAGCAAGGCACATACCCATACTGGGCTGGTAGGAAGGCTTCTCCTGGGAGATGAGGGGTGGAGGGGTGCATGCAGAAAGTGAGGCTATAAAGGGCTAGATGGTAAGTATTTTCAGCTTTGCAGGCCACACTGTCTCTGTCACCACTGCTCAGCTCTGCCGTTGTGGCATTAAGCCATCATAGACAACACATAAATAAGTGGGTGTGGCCATGTGCCAATAAAACTTTATTTATGGACTCTGAATCTGAATTTCTGCTCCAATGAGGCCAGCGTGAAAAAGTGAGAAGAGCCTAAGGGACCTGCAGGAGACATGAGTATACATGTACAAGAATCACAATGGACTCCAAATAGAAACAAACTCAAAGAGAGCCACACTGATACACATTTTATAGTCAAACTGTTGAAGGCCAAAGACAATGAGAGTATACTAAAAGATGCAAGAGCGAAGGCCACATATCACGTACAAAGAGACACTCAGTAAGATTAAGTGCCCATTTCCCACCAGAAAACCATGGAGGCCAGAAAGCAGTGGGATAACATACTGAAAGTGCTGAAAGGAAAAACTTGTCAACCAAGAGCTCTACATTTGGCCAAATTGTCCTTTGAATGAAAAGTACAAATAAGATACTCCCAGATAAACAAAATCTGAGGGAGATTGTGACCACTAGGGCTGCCCTATAGGAAATACTAAGCTACTCTTTCAGAATGAAAGGAAAGGACACTAGACATTAACTTGAAGGCTTAAGAAGAAATAATGATCCATGATAAAGGTAATGACATGGGTAAATACAAATACTAGTATTATTGTATTCTTGCTATGTAATTCTACTTTTTATTTTTTTGTGCTTTATTTGTTGTTTTTATTTTTAATTGTACTGCATTTCCTGAAGCTTTTAGACAGCTGATATGTTTACATGGTTCAGACATCATATCCAGCTGATTGAATTCTCTCAACTGCAAATGCACTAAATCTCTCCAGAATAGGGTACAAGTCCTTGGGTAACACTGATTTACATAAACTGATTTCTTACAACTTAAATACTGTGAAATGAACAATACAGCTTATGTCATATGGTAAGGGGATAAGACAGAGAAGAAAACAAAGATATTTGCTTTACAATACAACATATTCATAACAAAACAAGGAGGAAATATTCATGCCATCATAGTCCTCGTTTCTGTAACTGGTCACGTGGCCATAGTCCATATTTATTACTACCTTCTTCCACTACCCATTCATGTTCCCTTTACCCTCAGCAAGCACTTCAGCTGGCCGTGGTTCTTTGCCTGGTGGGGTGACCCAAACCTTCATTCCTGAAGTTTCTTGGCCATTGGTAGTCCTGCCTGGATTGGGTTGTTGCAATTTTTCCACTGACTTTAACCATAGGGCCTGGTAGTACTAAGAGATGCCCTAGGGGATCTTCTTTATTCCAAGAAAACTCTTCTTGACCTCCATTGTGTAGTTGCAGTGTTATTTCCCTTGATAGTCAGGATCAATCACCCCAGCCAGTACAGTAATCCCCTTCCCTGCCTGTTGATTCAGAGGCATAAGAAGCCCAAAGTGCCCCAGGTGGCAGTCAATTGATTGATGATTTAATAAAACCAGCTGTCTATGCAGTAACGGTTAGGTCGAGACCCCTGGACACCATTGCCTGGCCAAGTTGACATATGAACCCTAAACCAACACACAACTGAACACTAAATCAGGAAAAAAGCAACTGAGAAAGAGTAGAAATGCTTAGTGTGTTTGCGCTGGCCCTTGCCCACCCCTTTCCCCAACCGGCAGAGGAATTGAAGACGGCAGCCCGTGTTCCAGGGTGGGACCCTGGTCCCTAGTTCCAGGGGGAGCAGAGCAACCCTTATCAAAAATTATTGTGTCTGTGCCTTCTAACCTGTCTGGGGCTACCTGAGGGACAAGGTGCTAGTCTATTCCCCTGAATCAGAACTCACTCAGGGTGGAAAAGTGGTGGGCATTGCTCACATGCATGTAAGGCAGCTGAAAATCATAGCTTATTTCTCATCAGAAACCACAGAGGCCAGAGGCAGTGGGATGACATATTGAAATTGATAAAAAAAAAAGTAAGTCAAGGATTCTATATCCAGCAAAACTGAGTGAGAAATTAATAAGACATGACCAGATAAACAAAAACTGGGAGGATGTGTAACCAGCCGAACTTCCCTTCAAGAATGCTAAAGGAAGTCCTTCAGACTTAAATGAAAAGACACCAGAATATAATTCAAAATCATGTGAACAAATAAAGAATACTGGTAAAAGTAGCTACATAGGTAAAAGACAGTATAGGTGTAGTTTTTGCTGTAACTCCTGGTTTTTCCAATTTGATTTAAAACACAACTGTATAATGCTATAATTATAAAACTAAGTTGATGGGTACACAATATATAAAGATATGATTTGTGCCTGAACAGTCTAAGAGGGGGAACAGAACTATATAGGAGCAAAGTTTATATACACTAGTGAAATCAGGATGGTATTAATCAGAACTATATTTTTTAGTTAAAACGTTAATGGCAATCCCCAGGGCAACCAGTAAGAAAATAACTCAAAAACATCATAAAATAAATGTCATAATAAAAATTGTGAACTTTAAAATATGTATTTAACACAGAAGAAGGTAGCAATGGAGGAACTGAAGAATAAAAAATGCATAATATATATGGAAAACAAATTGCAAAATGGCAGACGTAAATCCTTCCTCATCAGTAAACACATTAATGTAAATGCATTAGATACTGCAATTAAAAGGCAGAGATTGATGAATGGATAAGAAAATCCATTATCCAATCATAAGGTTTATACAGGAGATACACTTTAGATTCAAAGATGCTAATTAGTTTAAAGTAAAAGGATGGAAAAATGTTTGTCTAGAAGTGGACACTGTGATCCTAAAATTCACATTGAATCACAAGGGACACAGAATAATACAAACAAATCTGAAAGACAACAAGTTGGAGGACACACACGTCCCAATTTAAAAATGACTACAAAGGTACAACATGGTTCTGGCATAAAGATAAACATATAGACCAATGGAATTGAATTAAGAGTCCATACACAATCCCATACATCACTGATTCAACTGCTTTTTACAAGGGTGCCAATACCATTCAATAGGGAAAAGAATAGTCTTTTTCAACGAATGGTGCTGGGACAACTGCATAGCCACATACAAAAGAAGGAATTTGGACCGCTATACATACCATGTAACAAATATTAAATCAAAATAGATAAAAGCTAAATATGAGAACTAACATTACAAAACCTCTTAGAAGAAAACATAGGTGTAAATACTTGTGGACCTTGTACTAGGCAATTGATTTCTTAGAAATGACACCAAAATACTAGCAACCAAAGAAAAAGCGGTAAATTGGACTTTACCCATAATTAAAATGTTGGTGCATCAAATGGCACAAGCAAGAATGTGAAAGTCATCCACAGTTTGGGGAGGAAATATTTTCATATCATATATTCAGTAAGGATCTAGTATTTTGAACATATTAAAAAAACTGTCAACTCAACATTGAATGACAAATAAGCCAATTAAAAATGGGCCGAGAATTAGAATAAGCATTTCTTCAAGAATATTTACAGATGACCAGTACGCACATAGAAGGACGCTCAATATCTGTCTTAGCTTCCAAGCTGTAGGACAAACACCACACAGTGGGCTGGCTTACCAACAGGAACTGATTGCCTCATGGTTTCAGAAGCTGCGAGGCTTGCTTCCTCCTGCGTTTGGTAGCATTCTGGCTGGCCGGCAGTCCTTCCATTTCCTGTCACATGGCGATGTCTTCTCCTCTCTTTTCTGGGTTCTGCTGACTTCTGGTTTCTGGCTCCTCCCTGTGCCTTTCTCTTTCAGACAAATCTCTTGTTACTGCGTTTTGCTTTATTGCTGCTGGACAGATACAGGTGTCGCCGGTCTGGGCCTCCTCCCCCTCCCGACCTGAGGCCACACCCCTCACAGTACAGCTCCTCTTCCCTCAGAATCCCCTCCCCAGGGAGAAGAAGTCAGAAAGTGCCACATCTGCCCCCATACGCTTGGTCTCCCAGGGCTGACAGCAGGGTGGGGGGCTGGGGCTGGATCCTGGGGTACCTCTGTTCTGGGTGGGTGGTCCCTCAGTCCTCAATCAGGGTCCCCCTGACTCCTCCCTGTCCCGTCCCTCTGAGACCCTGAGTCTCCCTTCAGGTCAAGTCCTCGCCCCTGAGACTGGGGTGGGGGTGGGGTCTCCCAGGGCCGACAGCAGGGGAGCTGGATCCTGGGGTCCCTCTGTTCTGGGTGGGTGGTCCTTCAGTCCTCACTCAGGGTGCCCCTCCCCGACTCCTCCCTGTCCCCTCCCTCTGAGACCTGAGTCTCCCTTAGATCAAGTCCTCACCCCTGAGCCCCTGAGACTGGGGTGGGGGTGGGGCCTCCCAGGGCCGACAGCAGGGGAGCTGGATCCTGGGGTCCCTCTGTTCTGGGTGGGTGGTCCTTCAGTCCTCACTCAGGGTGCCCCTCCCCGACTCCTCCCAACAGTTGAAAGTGACACTAATGATGTGTCAGGGAATTTAAGCTGGGCAAGCAGAGGAGGGAGGATATAGGGGACAAGGGATAGGGCAAGATGGTAGAATCAAAGTCTTGTGGGTTCTGAGGCTGTGAGTTTGGGGACTTGAGAAAGGGAGCTGGAAAGAGAGGAAGCTATGGCCAGGGGTGGCATCTAGGACCTGTGTATGACCACAGGAGTGCCTCTGGGTGGGGGGCCCATGGTCACTGGAGGAGAGGCTGTCTACAGAGCTGACAAGCCAGGCCGTTGGAAAGACCTGCCCTGTGTAAGTCAAAATCATCAAGAATTAAAATAGGAGTAGCACAAAGAGTGGCAGCAACTAATCTCACCAAGAGGTAATGGCGAGTCCTGTAGGGGTGTGGGCGAGATGGTTGGATAAGATTCAAAGCTGTTTGTTGCCTTGTGCTGTGTTTTCAGGGAAGAGGCAGGGAGAATGATCTGGAACTGCAATGGGGAGCATGAAAGGGACCTACCCCCATGTCCAGGGCCTGTCAGAATAAGTTCTATGCAAATTTTTCCCTTCTTTTTACATGGAGAGCTATCTTTAGCTCGACCCTATTTTTCTAAGCTAAGAAACATCTTTTCCTTTCAGTGTGCCAATTACTGAATCACTTAGGACTGTCTTGCATTTTGCCTTGCCCAAGGCAGTGTTGTTCTTTCAACATGTTCTTATCTTTTCTTAGGCCTTAGAATTAAGAACTTTCACCTCGTGGTGTCTTGAGCTGGGATTTTTCCTGCCCAGTATTCAGTGAGCTCTTTGAAGGACGGCTTTGCCCCCTTATCAATGTACATTTGACTTAATCATACAAGGTGAAAGAGTTGAGTTTGTTACAATCATAAACTTCATAGCCCAACTGACCTAAAGGCAAAACGCTGGTTTTCATTTCATTTCATTTTTTACTTAAAAACCATCCTTTTTGTTGCTGCCCAAAGGCAGGATTGTAATCTAATTAAATGATTTGATATGTGAGAGAACAGCAGGTTTTGTCCTTTTGTTCAAGATTTCATTTTTTTTTAATAATTCAGAAAAGCAGAAAGATTCTTTGGAATCCAGGATTCTACATCCTTATCTGGGGCGGGAGGGAGGCTCCATTCCCAGTGTTCTCCAAGGGAAAACCACAGCCACATCCTCCAACGCCACCAACACCTGAAAGAACAGGGTTCTGCTGTCCCAGGGATGATGAAGCCCAGGTCGACGACCCCGAGGGCTTCAGGAAGCCTTGGTTCATGCTCAGAGATGGGAACTCCATGTATCCCAAATGGACAGAGCAGCCATCTTGTCCAATCTGCTCATCCTGTAGACGAAGTTAAGGAGGCATAAGAAGGCTGTGAGCCTTGTCCAAGGCATCACTGAGAGAAGGAAAGGCATGACAAAGCTCACAAACTCACCCACTTTCTTCCCTCCAAGAAAAAGTGCAGAGCAAAAGAACTGGGAACCAAGAGTCTCCCACCCCACCTCATGACCATCTGACTACAGGGGCCTATGTTCTCTCCCCCTGCCCCCATGACACCATTACTCTTGACCTCCACTTATACCCTTGGAGAATTCCTCTGACTTGGAGAAAAGAAAGCCATCAGGTGAATGTTCTGGTAAGGGAGCCACAGCATTCTCATCTTCAGATTCTTCTGTGTGAGGCCACACAGCAAAACAAAGGACAGCGTGAGAGGCACATGACCCCTGTCTGATGACAGGCTCCAAAGTTAAGGTTTCCCCCAAGAGCTGGGCGCCTTTAAGGGGCTGGGAAATCAACTTAGAGGACTGCAGCAGCAGGCTTTAAAAATGAAATAGAATCAAATGGATTACTCAGAGTTCATCATGAGCAGTAAGAGATGTGCAACTTCACAACACTTGTTTCAGTTAAATATATACAAGTGGGACAGATCAGGAGGCACAGCATTTCCTACTGCAGGCCAAGGCCAAAAAGTTTGTAGGCCACCGGTCTAAAGGAGTACAGCACACAACACTTGAAGGAGCCAACAGAACTCTGGCCTTAGCATTCTGATTTCCATCACACAGTCCCCCAGGAAGGGGTTTGGGGTCTTGGGTAGGCAGAACAAGCCTCCCCCCCACCAAGATGCCCACATTCTAACCCCAAGAACTTGTGTCTATGTCACCTCATGGGGCAAAAGGAGCTTCACAGATGGAATTATTAAGGCTCTTGAAATGGGGAGATTCTCCTGGATTTCTGGGTAGGCCCAACGTCATCATGGTGGTCTTTACATGGGCAAAGGGCAGACAGAAGGGTCAGAGGAGGAGGAGGAGATGTGGCCACAGAGGCAGAGGCCAAGGTGTTGGGGTCCCAAGCCAAGGAATGTGAGCACCTCCAACAACTGCAAAAGGCAAAAGGATCTCCCTAGTGCTGGGCCCAGGAGGTGCTTAAGGAAGTTCTAGGTGTGAGGAGGAGATGACACAAGTACAAACTAACAGTCAGGTGTCACTGAGAAATATGCCAATATTTCCCCTAAATTGGTTTTTACACACTGCCATGGGAAATCTCTCATCATATGGTTAAATTTGATAATGTGGTTAATTTCCTTTGTGGGTGCCTCATGTCCCCGAAGCCACTCCCCACACCCCATTACAGTGCATATGCATTCTGCACAGTGGGCCCCCAAACACCCCTTGATCACCTCCCACACTGGAAACCACGTTCAGTTCCCAGCCAACACACTTGCTGTCTGCAGGACTCGGAGCATGTTAAGGGCTGAATGGGTCCCCCAAAAACTCCCTCCCTGCCCAGCTGGACACAGAAAGGCATTGGGTAGGCACACAGGAATGGCTGGTGAGCAAGTGTATGAGATCTGCTGCAATGGGATGGTAGTGACTACACACCAAGTCCACTGGTGGGTGCACAGGGATGGGAGGTGCTTCCCAGGATGTGCAGCCAGGCAGGAGCTGATCAGCTGTGACCCACACTCAGGGCTGGCCACAGGGCAGAGGGAAGTGGACAGAGCCGGAGAGAGGCCAGAGCTGGAAGTGGAATGTCACGCATGGGAATTGGGGCGATGACTGAGGCTTCCCCAGCGTGGGGCATCTTCACAAGGTGGGGTCAAGAAACCCTCTGACACCTGGATGAATGGTTGAGACCCCAGCTCTGCACCACAGAAGGGCACCTCCTCAGGGGACTCAGAGGTACCCCAGCCCCATTCGTGGGCCTGCAGGAGCCTGATGCCCAAAACCAGCACAAATGAGTCAGGAGGGGAGTGAGTAGAAGAGAAAGGAATCTCCACGTGGGTCCAGTGTTGACATCATTGTAGTAATAGGCCTGGAAAAAAATCAGGGCAAAAACAAAAATCCATGATTTCACTTATGAGAATTTTATTTTTTTCTTTTAAAGTTTGAAAGATCCATGCTTTTTGGTTTTTAATAAAGAGAAGCTAGCAAGGCCTATTAATTTTGGCATGCTCATGCTCTACATTCCTAGTAAGGGTGAGAGGTTGTGACCAGAGCATTTTGAGAACCTCTGAAGCTACTGAGAGCCAGTGAGAACCACCCCCCTGTGCCAGCATGGGCCCTGCAGGGGAGGTGCCCAAACCACAGAAGAAAATGTGGGGCAAGGGCAAAGAGACTCAAGAAATAGCTCAGCTCTTCTACAAACAGTACATTCCAGCCCCAGTAGAAGCAAATATGTTCCTTGGCAATTGCTGAAAGACAGCATTCTTCCACTGCACCCAGGAGTCTTAGCCTGGAGCAGCCTGACGGGATCTAGTGCATGGACTGGGAACCTACAATCCCGCTGGCTCTCTCTTGTCCCCAGTGTTGTTTCTGTCATGTGAGTCTGTGCGGACTCCTCTCTCCTGGTCAGGCGGGGCCTCGCTGAGCCATCAATAAATCCCCCATCCCCTGGCACAGCCTGGTACCCATGGAGAGCAAAAACGTTTTGTCCTTTGGATTGATTCCTGCTAGACTGGAAAACGTTGGCATGGAAATAAGTAGGTGCATTCCTATTTCTTTTCCAGTCTATGAAGACACAGGAATGTAAACAGTTATTCCAGCCCACCATAAAGTTGGTTCCTAGTGTTTATCTCCCCAAAAGCTTAGTTAATTTTAACACAAACATACATTCATTCATTTAACCAACACTTTAGGAGCAATGCCCTATGCCAGAAACTAGGCTGAGAGCTAGACAATCAAGCCAGTGGGGAACAAGAACCTCCAGGAGCAGCACACCCCAAACCGACAGCCCAGCAGAGGGGATGCTGAAATGAGCAGCTGGAAATCAGTGAGACCTGGAATAAGATAGGGGAAGCCAGGGGCTGTGAGAGGCAGTAGCAAGGGCACATACCCATACTGGGCTGGTAGGAAGGCTTCTCCTGGGAGATGAGGGGTGGAGGGGTGCATGCAGAAAGTGAGGCTATAAAGGGCTAGATGGTAAGTATTTTCAGCTTTGCAGGCCACACTGTCTCTGTCACCACTGCTCAGCTCTGCCGTTGTGGCATTAAGCCATCATAGACAACACATAAATAAGTGGGTGTGGCCATGTGCCAATAAAACTTTATTTATGGACTCTGAAATCTGAATTTCTGCTCCAATGAGGCCAGCGTGAAAAAGTGAGAAGAGCCTAAGGGACCTGCAGGAGACATGAGTATACATGTACAAGAATCACAATGGACTCCAATAGAACAAACTCAAAGAGAGCCACACTGATACACATTTTATAGTCAAACTGTTGAAGGCCAAAGACAATGAGTATACTAAAAGATGCAAGAGCGAAGCCACATATCACGTACAAAGAGACACTCAGTAAGATTAAGTGCCCATTTCCCACCAGAAACCATGGAGGCCAGAAAGCAGTGGGATAACATACTGAAAGTGCTGAAAGGAAAAACTTGTCAACCAAGAGCTCTACATTTGGCCAAATTGTCCTTTGAATGAAAAGTACAAATAAGATACTCCCAGATAAACAAAAATCTGAGGGAGATTGTGACCACTAGGGCTGCCCTATAGGAAATACTAAAGCTACTCTTTCAGAATGAAAGGAAAGGACACTAGACATTAACTTGAAGGCTTAAGAAGAAATAATGATCCATGATAAAGGTAATGACATGGGTAAATACAAATACTAGTATTATTGTATTCTTGCTATGTAATTCTACTTTTTATTTTTTGTGCTTTATTTGTTGTTTTTATTTTTAATTGTACTGCATTTCCTGAAGCTTTTAGACAGCTGATATGTTTACATGGTTCAGACATCATATCCAGCTGATTGAATTCTCTCAACTGCAAATGCACTAAATCTCTCCAGAATAGGGTACAAGTCCTTGGGTAACACTGATTTACATTAAACTTGATTTCTTACAACTTAAATACTGTGAAATGAACAATACAGCTTATGTCATATGGTAAGGGGATAAGACAGAGAAGAAAACAAAGATATTTGCTTTACAAATACAAACATATTCATAACAAAACAAGGAGGAAATATTCATGCCATCATAGTCCTCGTTTCTGTAACTGGTCACGTGGCCATAGTCCATATTTATTACTACCTTCTTCCACTACCCATTCCATGTTCCCTTTACCCTCAGCAGCACTTCAGCTGGCCGTGGTTCTTTGCCTGGGGGGTGACCCAAACCTTCATTCCTGAAGTTTCTTGGCCATTGGTAGTCCTGCCTGGATTGGGTTGTTGCAATTTTCCACTGACTTTAACCATAGGGCCTGGTAGTACTAAGAGATGCCCTAGGGGATCTTCTTTATTCCAAGAAAACTCTTCTTGACCTCCATTGTGTGTAGTTGCAGTGTTATTTCCCCTTGATAGTCAGGATCAATCACCCCAGCCAGTACAGTAATCCCCTTCCCTGCCTGTTGATTCAGAGGCATAAGAAGCCCAAAGTGCCCCAGGTGGCAGTCAATTGATTGATGATTTAATAAACCAGCTGTCTTGCAGTAACGGTTAGGTCGAGACCCCTGGACACCATTGCCTGGCCAAGTTGACATATGAACCTAACCAACACACAACTGAACACTAAATCAGGAAAAAAGCAACTGAGAAAGAGTAGAAATGCTTAGTGTGTTTGCGCTGGCCCTTGCCCACCCCTTTCCCCAACCGGCAGAGGAATTGAAGACGGCAGCCCGTGTTCCAGGGTGGGACCCTGGTCCCTAGTTCCAGGGGGAGCAGAGCAACCCTTATCAAAAATTATTGTGTCTGTGCCTTCTAACCTGTCTGGGGCTACCTGAGGGACAAGGTGCTAGTCTATTCCCCTGAATCAGAACTCACTCAGGGTGGAAAAGTGGTGGGCATTGCTCACATGCATGTAAGGCAGCTGAAAATCATAGCTTATTTCTCATCAGAAACCACAGAGGCCAGAAGGCAGTGGGATGACATATTGAAATTGATAAAAAAAAAGTAAGTCAAGGATTCTATATCCAGCAAAACTGA
This sequence comes from Choloepus didactylus, assembly GCF_015220235.1. Taxonomy (NCBI): domain Eukaryota; kingdom Metazoa; phylum Chordata; class Mammalia; order Pilosa; family Megalonychidae; genus Choloepus; species Choloepus didactylus. The sequence continues at coordinate 34,741,306 of NC_051335.1, forward strand.
GTGAGAAATTAATAAGACATGACCAGATAAACAAAAACTGGGAGGATGTGTAACCAGCCGAACTTCCCTTCAAGAATGCTAAAGGAAGTCCTTCAGACTTAAATGAAAAGACACCAGAATATAATTCAAAATCATGTGAACAAATAAAGAATACTGGTAAAAGTAGCTACATAGGTAAAAGACAGTATAGGTGTAGTTTTTGCTTGTAACTCCTGGTTTTTCCAATTTGATTTAAAACACAACTGTATAATGCTATAATTATAAAACTAAGTTGATGGGTACACAATATATAAAGATATGATTTGTGCCTGAACAGTCTAAGAGGGGGGAACAGAACTATATAGGAGCAAAGTTTATATACACTAGTGAAATCAGGATGGTATTAATCAGAACTATATTTTTTAGTTAAAACGTTAATGGCAATCCCCAGGGCAACCAGTAAGAAAATAACTCAAAAACATCATAAAATAAATGTCATAATAAAAATTGTGAACTTTAAAATATGTATTTAACACGAAGAAGGTAGCAATGGAGGAACTGAAGAAAAAAAAATGCATAATATATATGGAAAACAAATTGCAAAATGGCAGACGTAAATCCTTCCTCATCAGTAAACACATTAATGTAAATGCATTAGATACTGCAATTAAAAGGCAGAGATTGATGGAATGGATAAGAAAATCATTATCCAATCATAAGGTTTATACAGGAGATACACTTTAGATTCAAAGATGCTAATTAGTTTAAAGTAAAAGGATGGAAAAATGTTTGTCTAGAAGTGGACACTGTGATCCTAAAATTCACATTGAATCACAAGGGACACAGAATAATACAAACAAATCTGAAAGACAACAAAGTTGGAGGACACACACGTCCCAATTTAAAAATGACTACAAAGGTACAACATGGTTCTGGCATAAAGATAAACATATAGACCAATGGAATTGAATTAAGAGTCCATACACAATCCCATACATCACTGATCAACTGCTTTTTACAAGGGTGCCAATACCATTCAATAGGGAAAGAATAGTCTTTTCAACGAATGGTGCTGGGACAACTGCATAGCCACATACAAAAGAAGGAATTTGGACCGCTATCTCATACCATGTACAAATATTAAATCAAAATAGATAAAAAGCTAAATATGAGAACTAACATTAAAACTCTTAGAAGAAAACATAGGTGTAAATACTTGTGACCTTGTACTAGGCAATGATTTCTTAGAAATGACACCAAAAATACTAGCAACCAAAGAAAAAAGCGGTAAATTGGACTTTACCATAATTAAAAATGTTGGTGCATCAAATGGCACAAGCAAGAATGTGAAGTCATCCCACAGTTGGGGAGGAAATATTTTCATATCATATATTCAGTAAGGATCTAGTATTTTGAACATATTAAAAAAACTGTCAACTCAACATTGAATGACAAATAAGCCAATTAAAAATGGGCCGAGAATTAGAATAAGCATTTCTTCAAGAATATTTACAGATGACCAGTACGCACATAGAAGGACGCTCAATATCTGTCTTAGCTTCCAAGCTGTAGGACAAACACCACACAGTGGGCTGGCTTACCAACAGGAACTGATTGCCTCATGGTTTCAGAAGCTGCGAGGCTTGCTTCCTCCTGCGTTTGGTAGCATTCTGGCTGGCCGGCAGTCCTTCCATTTCCTGTCACATGGCGATGTCTTCTCTCTCTTTTCTGGGTTCTGCTGACTTCTGGTTTCTGGCTCCTCCCTGTGCCTTTCTCTTTCAGACAAATCTCTTGTTACTGCGTTTTGCTTTATTGCTGCTGGACAGATACAGTGTCGCCGGTCTGGGCCTCCTCCCCCTCCCGACCTGAGGCCACACCCCTCACAGTACAGCTCCTCTTCCCTCAGAATCCCCTCCCCAGGGAGAAGTCAGAAAGTGCCACATCTGCCCCCATACGCTTGGTCTCCCAGGGCTGACAGCAGGTGGGGGGCTGGGGGGATCCTGGGGTACCTCTGTTCTGGGTGGGTGGTCCCTCAGTCCTCAATCAGGGTCCCCCCTGACTCCTCCCTGTCCCGTCCCTCTGAGACCTGAGTCTCCCTTCAGGTCAAGTCCTCGCCCTGAGACTGGGGTGGGGGTGGGGTCTCCCAGGGCCGACAGCAGGGGAGCTGGATCCTGGGGTCCCTCTGTTCTGGGTGGGTGGTCCTTCAGTCCTCACTCAGGGTGCCCCTCCCCGACTCCTCCCTGTCCCCTCCCTCTGAGACCTGAGTCTCCCTTCAGATCAAGTCCTCACCCTGAGCCCTGAGACTGGGGTGGGGGTGGGGCCTCCCAGGGCCGACAGCAGGGGAGCTGGATCCTGGGGTCCCTCTGTTCTGGGTGGGTGGTCCTTCAGTCCTCACTCAGGGTGCCCCTCCCCGACTCCTCCCTGTCCCCTCCCTCTGAGACCTGAGTCTCCCTTCAGATCAAGTCCTCACCCTGAGCCCTGAGACTGGGGTGGGGGTAGGGCCTCCCAGGGCCGACAGCAGGGGAGCTGGATCCTGGGGTCCCTCTGTTCTGGGTGGGTGGTCCTTCAGTCCTCACTCAGGGTGCCCCTCCCCGACTCCTCCCTGTCCCCTCCCTCTGAGACCTGAGTCTCCCTTCAGATCAAGTCCTCCCCTGAGCCCCTGAGACTGGAATGGGGGTTGGGTCTCCCACGGCCGACAGACAGCACGGGCGGAAGTGGATTCTGAGAGGTCCCATCATTTCCGGGGTGGGTGGGCCCTCTGTCCTCCATTTTCCTCCCGTGACTCCTCTCTGTACCCTCCCTCTGAGACCTGAGTCTCCGCTCAGGTGAAACCCTCACCCCATGAACCCCCAAGATTGGAGTGGGGGTGGGTGGCCCTCAGCCTGACGCCCTGCCTGGGGTCTCCAGCTTGACTCCTCCCTGTCTCCTCCGAGGGCTGACAGCAGGGGCAGAAGTGTATTCTGAGGGTCGGTCTGTTCTGGGTGAGTGGACCTTCAGTGCTCAGCCAGGAGGGTCCTCAGCTTGGCTCTGCCCCCTTGATGTAGTGCTCCGTGAGAGACGCCTCTCCTTGGCAGCTCTGAGCATTGTCACCTGGTACCCGTTGCAGAGAATGTCTCCATGTTCAGGGGTAGTTGTTTTGAACTGAGGTACCCATGACAGGTGGGGGATTGTCAGAGAAAAATCGCAGCCTACCATGGGGTCTCTGCAACAGCAATACGTAGACTGTGGAAGTCTTTTCTTCTGAGAGATGTATTTTCTGCAAGGATGAAGCTGGGTGTCATGTTTTGGGGAAGCCAGGTATTTTAATATTATGTAACATTTCATTTTTCGGGGCAGTGAGTTTAATTTTTTTTACTCTCATTCATAATAAGAAGTATATTTTTAAAATATATTTTGATACCAAGTGTATTTTATTACATAATTATTTAATATAAACTAAATGTTTTGAAGTAAATAAATGTAAATACATAGTATCTTTAAAGAATACCCATCCTTACTAAGAGTGATTCACACTAATACTCAAATGTTCTATTAATAAATAATTTTTTTTAAAGTCCAGCCCTCACTTTAAAATGGTTTCAGTTGGTTAATACCACAGACTCTGCACTCACAGCCTCAAGCAACCCCACCTTTCCTGCTGACCTGTTATTATCCCCCTGGCTGCTGGCGTCTGGATCTGAGGTGCCGTCTCAGACTTCAGCAAGGAAGCAGGAGCAGAGGTACAAATACTTTCTTCCTGTGATCTGCTGTCTATCCAGGTTACTGACCCTCCCCGACTTCACTGCTGCCCTCCACTCCCCCATTGGAAACACAAGAACCAATTCAATAGATACTCCAGTCTCCCCAGAGTGTTCTCATGTTTTGTTGTTTCGATTTTGTTGTTGATACACACAAACACACACATTTTCACACATATGTGTTTTCTCCATTCTATAGTTTTCCAGGGTTGTTTCTGGGAGAGAAGCCAGCAGCCCAAGCTTGATTGTCATCTTGGCAGCTACAAGTAAGGCACTTAATCTGTAAACAACTTTTAGAGCTTTGACAAGTTTACGATATTCTATTCCCCATCAATGATTATGGTATACTGCTCTATTTATTTGAGACTTCTTTAACCTGAATCTATCAATAAACTTTTATACATTGCCTCCATAAAGATTTTATACATTTTTGTTAGGCTGCTTCGTAGGTAATTTTTTGATTGTGTTGCTGTTTCGAAAGGGATATTTTCTACTACATATTCTAATTAGTTACTGATTTTGTGTGGCAAAACTCTTGATTTTGCTCTAGTGTTCTTCTATAGACCATCGTTCTGAAGTTGTGAATTTATTTGAATATTCTGCTTGCCTAGTACTTTGAATTTTCTTGATGGGTAATCATAGTGTCACCAAATATTATCTCTTAGTTATAAAAACCTATTATTTACTTTCTGCATTGTTTGTGTTCCACTGCAGTTTTTGAACAGTAGATGAGATTGCATACATTTTTGTCTTCTTCCTGGCTTTAATGGGAATTCTCCTAAAATTTCACATTTAAGTGTTTGTTGTAGATTTTAGGAAACGGAAGTACTCTTCTAATCTTAATTTATTAAGTTTTTTTTAGCATGAACTCATGTTGAATTTCTTTCAAAGGCTGTTTATGTACCCACTGACATTATCAAATGTTTTTTTAATTTATATGCAAGGAATTATAATTGAAAGTATTTTTCTAACGCTAAATCTTATTTCCATTCCTTGGGTACATCCTGTTTATTCATTTAATCACTGCTGTGTGGAATATGCTATTAATTTATTTAGGATGTTTACTGCCATGTGGGTGAACTTGGCTGAAGTGCTCTTATAATGGAGGGGGACACATCTGGTGTTTGAATCAAGGAAAGCTAGCCTGGTAAATGAATTTAATAATTTCTTGTCTTTTTGTGTGCTTTTGAAGACTTAACATAACGTGGTGATACCATTTTGTAGAAATAGCCTTCAATACTTCCTTTTCCTGGAGCTTTTGAAGGTGGCTTATTCTTTGACTACAGCTTCAGTTTGTATTGTTTGATTATAGTTTTCTATTTATTTATGGAATAATTTAGACATTTACTCTTTTCTAAAACGCTGTCAATTTTCTTAGGAATTCAAATGTAATGGCATTATGTTAGTTACAATAAAAACTTTCATTACAAAAATTCTCAGACATATACAACAGTAGAGAAAATAACATAACAAATGTAATATGTGTGACACTCAACATCAGCAATCATCAGCAAACTGGAATAATATGGAATATATAATAATATAATATATTATTACATTATATATATATATATAATATAATAAAATGGAATCATCAACAAACTGGAATCATCAACAAACTGGAATAATATGAAGCATATCCATAACATAGCATTTCATCTCTAAATATATCATAGAAGATAAGGACTCTGCAAAACACATATCTGATACAATTGTCTTTCCTAAAAAGTTTAAATCAATCATCAAATGCCTAGCTAGTTTTCACATGTGCTTGGTTCATGTACAATTTTTAAAAATTAGTTTCTTTGAATCAGTGTCTCAATATAGTCTATTCATTTTCATTGTTTGTTATGTCCTTTAACATTTTTAAGTCTAGTCCCTCTGCCATTACCTCTTTTTCCTTAGATTTTTAAATTTTTATTTTGAAATAATTTAACTTACAGGACAGTTGCAAAAATAATACAAATCCCATACAGAGAACTCCAACATATCCCCACATCCCCAGACACTCAGATCCACCAAATTTAACATTTGACAACTTTGCCATATCGTTTTATCTATGTATCATCCATCTGTCTATCTGTCTATCTACCTATCTAACATTTTCTGGACATTTCAGAGCAGGTTGCACATATTATACTCCTTGAACAATAATATATTCATATATTTCCTACGAACAAAGATATTCACTAATGTAAGCACTTTAAGTGCAGTTATCAAGTTCAAGAAATTTAATGTTGATGTAAAATTTATATTTCTTATTCCAATTTTTACTTACATCCTAATAATGTCCTTTTACAAAAACAGTTTTATTCACACACCATACAATCGATCCAAAATGTACAATCAGTGGCTCTCAGTGTAATCACAGAGTTGGGTCTCCTCTTCCCTGGGATACAGTTTCCTCACAGTGCCTGACCCTGCACTGTATGTCCTGCAGCCAACAATCCCTTGCTCCAGGTAGCATAGTTGACTGCTCTCCCACAGCGTTCTGTAGGAGAGCTCTGTGAGCCACCTTCTATGCAGAGCAAGTTCAGGGACAATGAGTCCCTAGCCTACCACCAGACAGATTGGGCTGGATGTACATGCTTCCAGTATGTATACAAGTGTTAACTTGGCTTGCTCTGGAACCAGGACCAGAGATCCACACTGGGAACCTGGGAGGCAGGCTAATTCTGCACTGAGCCTGTGAGTGGATGGGTGAGGGACCAGCCAGGGTGCTGTGAGATCCTCCTGCTTTTAAGTGGCCTTTTTCTTGATTTGGTGCTTGCTCTTGATTCAGTGTCAAAGGATTAAAGGATTGTTACTGCAATCCTTTAATGTTTTTCTGGACTTTTAAAATGATGTTTCTGCCAGTTCTTGCTGATTGTTCAAAGCTTCTGTAAGGGGACAGAGCTCTGAAGCGACTCATTCCACCATTTCGATTGTGGTAGTGCTCGCTTACATTTTTTTTTTTTTTTTTTAAGCAAGGAATGAAATAGTTCTCTGTTCTGTCCGGTTTCCCATACCATGCTTATTGCTGCATGAAATGCTTATGGTGTCCTTTAACAGGTTTTTCAACCCTTACTTCCTGGCAATACAAGACACTGCAGGCTTGTTTTGTATATTTCCTGCCCCAGTGCTGGAATCGGGCATTTCTCCAGGGAGTCCTGTTTCTTTATGAGTCTGGTTTTAGAAGCCTAGATATGAGACCAAAGTGTGTCTTGATACTGGGATGTCATTCCTTATAGGCACTTTCAGGTAACAGAGCAATGAAATGTATGTGTTTTTATTAAGCAATAGGTATATATTGGTATCTTGTTGTTTTAATTTGCAATTCCCTATGCTTATCGGCCATTTGTGTATCTTCTCTGGTGAGGTGTCTGTGGATTTTTGCCCAGTTTTTAAATGAGTTGCTTGTTTTCTATTTTTGATTTTAAGAGTTTTGTGTATTTTGTATAGGAGTCATTTATCAGATATTTGTTACGCAACTGTTTTCTCCCAGTCTGTGGCTTCTCTTTTCATTCTCTTAACAATTTCTTTCACAGAGTATAAGTTGTTATTATTTTAACAAATTTCAACTTCTTAATTTTTGTAATAGATCATGCTTTGTGTTCTATCTAAAAGCCCACAACTAGTCCCAAGAAGATGTATAGATTCTCCTGTTTTCTTCTAGAAGTTTTATAGTCTATGAATTTTACATTTAGATTTACTGTACATTTAGTTCATTTTGTGAAAGGTATAAGGTTTTTTAGCTTCTTTCTCCCTCATTCTCTACCTCTCTCCTTCCTTCCTTCCCATCCCTCTTTCTTCTTTATCCTCCCCTTTCTTTTCCTCCCCTCCCCCTCCCCTCCTTCTTTCATGCATTTATGTCCAATTTTTCAGCCACTATTTGTTGAAAGGAAAATTTTTCTCCAGAAAATGGCTTTGCACTTTTGTCAAAAGTCAGTTGATTATATGTGTGAGTTTATTTCTGGGCACCTCTGTTTATTAATCTATGTTTGTATTCTTTCACCAAGTCTTCATTGTTTTGATTACTGTACTTTTAAAGTAAGTCCTGAAATTAAGTAGTGTGATTCCCCCAAATTTGGTCTTCTTCTATGTTATGTAGTGTTGCTATTTTGAAACATGTCTTTCCATATAAACTTTAAGATCAGTTTGCTGACATCTAGAAAATATAAGAATTTTTGGCATTGCATTGAACCTATGAACATGTTGGGAAGAATTGACATAGTAACAATGTTCCGTTTTCCAATCAGTGAACACAAAACACCTCTCCATTTACTTTGTTCTTCTTTGATTTCTTTCACAGTATTTTTTGTTCCACATACAGATCCTGAAATTACTGGCTTAGATTTACACCTAGGTTTTTTATTTTTTTGGAACATAATAAATGATATTTTTGTATTAAATTCCAATCATTCATTGCTGGTATATAAGAAAGAAATTGACTTTTATATATTAATCTTGTTTCCTGTGACCTTGCTATAATCACTCTTTAGTGCCAGGAGTTTCTTGTGTTTATTTGTTTGTTTTAATTAAATCTATGAGATTTCCATAACAAACATGTCATCTCTGCAAACAAAGACAGCTTTATTTCTTCTTTCCCCAAACATATATATTTTATTTCTTCTTCTTGTCTTATTACATTATCCAGGATTTCCAGTATGATGTTGAACAAGAGTTGTGAGAGGAGATATCTTTTATCTGTTCCTGTTCTTAGGGAGAAAACATCTAGTTTCTCATCATTTAGTTTGCTGAGACCCTTTATCATAAATGTGTGTTGGATTTTGTCAAGTGCTTTTTCAACATTAGTTGATAGGATCACACAATTATTTTTCTTTAGCCTGTTGATATCTTGAATCACATTCATTGATTTTTCAATGTTGACCAGCTTTGCCTACGTGGAATAAATTCCACTTGGTCATTGGTCATAGTGTATAATGATTTTTATATATTGTTGGATTTGTTTTGCTAATATAGTGTTAAGATTTGTTGGATACATGTTCATGAGAGTTACTGGTTTGTACTTTTCCTTTCTTATAATGTCTTTAAATGATTTTGGTATTAGGATAGTGCTCTTCTCATATAATGTGTTAGGAAGTGTTCTGTCTGCTTCTATTATCTGGAATAGATTGTGGAGAATTCCTATTGATTCTTCCTTAAATGTTAGGTAGAATTCACTAGTGAAACCATCCAGGTCTGGTGATTTCTCTTCTGGAAGGATATTAATTCTTCATTTAATTTATTAATAATATAGGGCTATTCAGGATAATTTCTCCTTGTGTAAATTTTCGTAGTTTATGTCACTGAAGCTAATTTTATCAAATTTGTGACCATACAGCTGTCATAGTATTCCTTTATTATCCTTTAAGTGTTCATGGCATCAGTAGTCATTACCCCTCTTTTGTTTCTGGTGTTGATAATTTGTGACTTCTTTTTTTTTCTTAGTTAACCTGGCTAGATATTTACTGATTTTATTGATCTCTTCAAAGAACCAGATTTTTGTTTTGTCAATTTGCTCTAGTATTTTTCTGTTTCAGGTCATCTATACCCCTACTGATTTTCTTTCTGCTTCATCTATCAATTTCTGACAGAAGGGTGTTGAAGTCTCCAACTCTAATTGTGGATTTGTCTATTTTCCTTTCAGTTCCATCATTTTTTCTCATGTATTCTGACACTTTGTTTTGACATGCATATACATTTAGGATTGCTATGTCTTCTTGGAGAATTGACTTCTTTAACATTATGTAATGCCCCTCTTTATTCCTGATAACTTTCTTTGTTATGGAATTAATATAGCTAATCTAGTTTCATTTTGATTTGTGGAAGCATGGTGTTTTAGTTTCCTAGGCTGCTTAATGCAGATGCCATGAAATACATTGGTTTAAACAATGGGAATTTAATAGCTTACAGTTTTGAGGCTATGAAAATGTCCATATCAGGGCATCATCAAGGCAATGCTTTCTTCCCAAAGACTTGCTGCCAGCAATCCTGAGCTCCTCTGCTACATGGCAAGACACGTGGAGGCATCTACTGGTCTCTCCCTTCTCTTCTGGGATTAATTGCTTTCAGCTTCTTTCTTCCATGGCTTTCCCTTTCTCTCCTTGTGTCCATTCAGTTTATAAAGGACTCCAGTAATAGGATTAAGTCCCATCCTGAATGAGGTAAGCCACACCTTAACTGAAGCAGCATCATCAAAAATCCTACTTAACAATGGTTTTACACCCACAGGAATGGATTAGATTTAAGAACATGTTTTTTTCTGGGGTACATACAGCTTTAAACCACTACACATGGCATATCTTTTTCTATCCCTTTACTTTTTTTATTTTTTGCTTTTTTATTTTTATTTTTTTATTTTTTTAATCATCATTTTATTGAGATATATTCACATACCACGCAGTCATACAAAACAAATCGTACTTTCTATTGTTTACAGTACCATTACATAGTTGTACATTCATCACCTAAATCAATCCCTGACACCTTCATTAGCACACACACAGAAATAACAAGAATAATAATTAGAGTGAAAAAGAGCAATTGAAGTAAAAAAGAACACTGGGTACCTTTGTCTGTTTGTTTCCTTCCCCTACTTTTCTTTTTTTTTTTTTTTTAATCATCATTTTATTGAGATATATTCACATACCACGCAGTCATACAAAACAAATTGTACTTTCGATTGTTTACAGTACCATTACATAGTTGTACATTCATCACCTAAATCAATCCCTGACACCTTCATTAGCACACACACAGTAATAACAAGATAATAATTAGAGTGAAAAAGAGCAATTGAAGTAAAAAAGAACACTGGGTACCTTTGTCTGTTTGTTTCCTTCCCCTACTTTTCTTTTTTTTTTTTTTTTAATCATCATTTTATTGAGATATATTCACATACCACGCAGTCATACAAAACAAATTGTACTTTCGATTGTTTACAGTACCATTACATAGTTGTACATTCATCACCTAAATCAATCCCTGACACCTTCATTAGCACACACACAAAAATAACAAGAATAATAATTAGAGTGAAAAAGAGCAATTGAAGTAAAAAGAACACTAGGTACCTTTGTCTGTTTGTTTGCTTCCCCTACTTTTCTACACATCGATCCATAAACTAGACAAAGTGGAGTTTGGTCCTTATGGCATTCCCAATCCCACTGTCACCCCTCATAAGCTACATTTTTATACAACTGTCTTCGAGATTCATGGGTTCTGGGTTGTAGTTTAATAGTTTCAGGTATCCACCACCAGCTACCCCAATTCTTTAGAACCTAAAAAAGGTTGTCTAAAGTGTGCGTAAGAGTGCCCACCAGAGTGATCTCTCGGCTTGTTTTGGAATCTCTCTGCCACTGAAGCTTATTTCATTTCCTTTCACATCCCCCTTTTGGTCAAGAAGATGTTCTCCGTCCCACGATGCCGGGTCTACATTCCTCCCCGGGAGTCATATTCCACGTTGCCAGGGAGATTGACTCCCCTGGGTGTCTGATCCCACGTAGGGGGGAGGGCAGTGATTTCACCTTTCAAGTTGGCTTAGCCAGAGAGAGAGGGCCACATCTGAGCAACAAAGAGGCATTCAGGAGGAGACTCTTAGGCACAAATATAGGGAGGCCTAGCCTCTCCTTTGCAGCAACCGTCTTCCCAAGGGTAAAACTTATGGTAGAGGGCTCAACCCATCAAACCACCAGTCCCCTATGTCTGTGGTCATGTTAGCAACACCATGGAGGTGGGGTAGGCGAATACCCCTTATCCCTTTACTTTTAACTTATCTGCTACTTTATTTTTAAAATGGATTCTTGTAGAAATCAGATAGTTGTATATTAAATTTTATCCACTGTGACATTCTCAGTATTTTAATTGGTGTATTTAGACCATTCACAATTTAAAGTGATTATTGTTATAGCTGAAGTCTTACTGTGTTTTCTGTTCGATGTGTTTGTTCTTTGTTTCTTCTATTCTCCTCTTTCTGCCTATTTTTAGAGAAGTACATTGATAGAAAAATAGTGCAGAAAATATAGAGTTTCCATATAACCCACCCCCTTGTTAACACCTTGCAGTACTGTGGTATATTTGTTACAAATTATGAAAGTATTATTATAACTGTACTATTTACTGTAGTGTGTGGTTTAACTTAGGGTTCACTGTGCTGCACAGTCCTATTTTTTTAAAAAATTATTCTAGTAACATATATACAACCTAAAATTTCCCCTTTTAGCCACATTTAAATCTATTATGAAATGCTGTTAACAATATTGTGCTATCTTCATGACCATCCATTACCAAAACTTTTCCACTACCCAAAATACAAACTCTGTACAATTTAAGCATGAGTTACTTTTTCCTACCCCACACTGGCCCCTGGTAAGCTGTATTCTAGTTTCTGACTCTATGCATTTTCTTTTTCTAATTATTTTATATTCAGCGAGATAATACAATATTTGTCCTTTTATGCTTGGCTTTACTCAACCTGATATCTTCAAGGTTCATACATTTTATTACATGTATCTGAACTTCATTCCTTTTCACTGCTGAATAATATTCCATTGTATGCATATACTATATTTTGCTTTAATTGAGCATTTTATGTTATTCCATTTTCTGTCCTCTCTCAATATGTCAATTATATTTGTTTTTCATTTTTTAGCATTAGCCCTAGAATTTGCAATATACATTTTTAACTTTAATCTAAGTTCACCTTCAAATAACACTATATCATTTCACAGATAGTGAAAGTACCTTATAACAGAGTATTCTTATTCATTCCTTCCTCCCATCCCTTATAAATTTGCTATCATTCATTTCAGTTAACCATATGCTATAATCACACAAAATGCTGCTATTATTGTTTATCTTTTAGCTCAATTAAGAGTTAGAAATATGTGTTAGGATTCTCCAGAGAAACAGAACCAACAGAATATTTGCTAAACCCCACTCCTGGTACTAAAATCTGTGTTAGTCAGGGTTCTCCAGAGAAACAGAACTGAGAGGATATCAGTATATATATGTAAATATTTTATATAACACATGTTATATTAAGAGATTTGTTATAGGAATTGGCACATGACATGGGGATTGGCAAAATCAAATTCCAGAGTGTAGAATGAAAGTTGTAACTTTGAAGAACATGAGGTTGAATTCCCTAGGAGAAGCTGGCTGACTGAAGTACAGGCAGAAATTCTTCTTTCTGACTTCTGATATTGTCAGTTCTGGCCTTAAGGCCTCCAACTGGTTTAATAAGGAGCCTCCCCTCATTGCTCAGGGCAATGTCCTTTGCTCATTAAAGATGCAGTCAGCCATAGATGCAATCTACTTACTATAGAAACAAATCCAACTATGAAATACCCTCTTAGTAACAGTCACTCCAGAACTTCTTTGACCAAACAACTGGATACCATAACCTACCCAATTTGACATATAAAATTAACCATAACAAAAAATATTTTATTTTGCTTTCATTCATTCCATCACCAACACTCTTCCTTTCTTAATGTAGATCCAAGTTTCTAACCTCTATCATTTTCCTTCTGTCTGAAGAACTTCTGTTAATATTTCTTGCAGCACAGGTGTGATAGTGATGACTTCCCTCAGTTTTTGTTTGTCTGAGAAAGTATTTCTCCTTCACTTTTTAAAATTCAGTTCTATTGAGATATATTCACATACCATCAATCATCCAAAATGTACAATCAGTTGTTTACAGTACCATGATTAGTTGTGAATTCATCACGCCAATCTATTTTTTGAACATTTTCCTTGTACCAGAAAAAGTGAAATAAGAATAAAAAAGTAAAAGTATAAAAGAACACCCCAAATCATCCCCCCTCCCTCCCACCTTTTTTCCCATTTAGTTTTTTGTCCCCATTTTTATACTCATCTATCCACACACTGGGTAAAGGGAGAGTGAGCCACAAGGTTTTCACAATCACACTGTCACCCCTTGTAAGCTACATTGTTACACAATCGTCTCCAAGAGTCAAGGCTACTGGGCTGGAATTTGGTAGTTTCAGGTATTTACTTCTAGCTATTCCAATCTATTAAAATGTAAAAAGTGTTACCTATATAGCGCATAAGAATGTCCACCAGAGTGACCGCTTGACTCCATTTGAAATCTCTCAGCCACTGAAGCTTTATTTCATTTCATTTCACATCCCCCTTTTGGTCAAGAAGATGTTCTCAATCCCAGAATGCTGGCTCCAGATTCATCCTCAGGAGTCATATCCTGCATTGCCAGGGAGATTTATGCCTCTGGGAGTCAGGTCCCACGTAGTGGGGAAGGCAGTGAGTTCACCTGCCGAGTTGGCTTAGCTAGAGAGATAGAGCCACATCTGAGCAACAAAGAGGTACTTGGGGGAGACCCTTAGGCACAACTATAAGCAGGTTTAGCCTCTCCTTTGTAGTAACTAGCTTCATCAGGGCAAGTCCCATGACAAGAGCTTGGAACACCAAATAGCCAGTTGTCAATGTTTGTGAGAATATCAGCAACAATCCAGGTGAGGAATCCCGACACCTCTGCATTCCTCCCCAGCTCCTCAGGGGGACCCTGCATATATATTTTTATTCTCTGTCCAAATTAATTTGGGATGTGTCACTATTTCATGCTAATCTATACAAACCTAACAGGTCTCACTTCTTATTAAAAATTCCATGTAATTATGGTATTTGAACAAACTGTAGTTAAATTGTTTAGGAAATATAGATCTTGCACCAAATAAACATCTCTTCCCTTGGTCTCACATGGAATTTGAAATTTTAAAATGCAGTCAGTATTGTCCTTTACCCTTTGGCCTGATTAGCCCTAGTCCTTGCCACATCTACTTCATTCATATCTCTAGTTGAAGTCTGGATACTTTTTTCAGCTTTTTAAACAGTTGCTGTATGTGCTAATACTGGCATTCATATCTGCTGAGTTCTAGCTCTGAGTCTCAGGTGTCACACAGATACCCAAAGTTCCAGTGATCAGTCAGGTTATACACAAAGGGGTCAGCATCTCGGAATCTGGAGATAGCCATTACAATTCAGGAATAGGTGGGACTGCTGTAAGATCATACAATCTAGGGACCATTAGAATAAGCATTCCCCTGATAAGCTGAGCTCTAAAATTCAATTCCAAGTTTACATTGTAGTTAGTTCATATTGGTGAGGCATTATAGTGTTTGCCTTTGTTTCTGGCATAGTTCACTCAAATTGCTGTCTGTAGGTTCCATTCACCTGTAACATGTCTCACAGCTTCACTCCTTCCCGCAGTTGCTCAATATTCCATTGTATGCACACGCAGCAGTTCACCATTCTGTTCCTCAGTTGATGTACCTTTAGGCCACCTCCACCCATTGCAAATCATATATACTCTCTCCATAAAAACCAGTGTGCAAATGTCCATTCATGTCTCTGCTCTCAGATCCTCCTACTAAAGGTCCCTTAATGAGGTAGCAGGACCTAAGGCACCCCCATACTTAGATTTGGTAGTACCACCCCACTGTCCACCAGAAAGGCTATACCATTCTACCTCCTAAACAACAGTAAATATGTATATCCTGCTCTCCATGTTTTCACCAGGACTTTTATCCCTGTTTATATTTTTCCATACAATTTTATAGAACTGTATTCACGTACCATAAAATTATCCACAGTGTACAATTAGTTGTTTGTGGTATCATCGAACAGTTGTGCATTATCACTACAAGTCAGCAGCTGAACATATTGATTACTACAAAAAAGTTTTTTTAATGAATAATAAAAAAATAAAAAAGAAAAATAAAATATCATACAATACCATGTAATAGTAGGGTCAGATAACAACACTACTACCAAGAATCTCATATCTCTCCCTTATATTCCCCTCTCATACACATTTAGCTTTGGTATACTGCCTTTGCTACATTTAATGGAAACATATTACAATGTTACTGTTGACCATAGACTACTGTTTGCTTTTATTGTATTTTTTCCCCAATAATATCCCTTTCCAACAGTCTGCATGGTTGACATTCATTTGTTCTCCCATATGCAAGAACAGTTTTATATTTGTACATTTAGTCACAATTGTTGACCACACTAGTTTTTGCTAGGTTAAACAGTCCCAGTCTTTATCTTCTATCTTTACCTCAGGTGTCATTCATGTCCCTAGCCCACTTCTTTCAGCTTTACTCAGGACATCTTTGTTCAGTGTAGTTACAATACTGTGCTAACATCATAAAGTGCTATGCTATCTATTTCTGGATCTATACAATCAATCCTGTTGAACATTCTGCAGTTCTTCAGCATCAATCAATGCCTGATTTCTACCCTCTTTCTATCTCCTGGTAGCCTGGGTTATCAGCTTTTAACTCTCAAAATTGGTCATTAATGTTAGATCATATTAGTGAGACCATATGGTATTTGTCCCTTTTTTTTTGGATAACTTCACTCAACATAATGTTCTCAAGGTTCATCCACATTATTACATGATCTATGTCTTTGTTCTGTCTTACAGCTGAGTATATTCCATTGTGCATATATACCACAGTTTGTTTATCCACTCGTCCATTGATGAACATTTGGGCTGTTTCCATCTCTTGGCTATTGTGAATGATGCTGCAATAAACATTGGTTTACAAATGCCCATTCATGTCTTAATTTTCAGTTCCTCTGAGTATATACCTAGTTACGGAATAGCTGGGTCATATGGCAAATCTATACTTAGCTTCCTGAGGAACTGCCACACTGTCTTCCAGAGTGGTTGCACCATTCTACATTCCCACCAACAGAACAAGTGTGCCTCTTTCTCTACATCCTCTCCAACACTTGTAATTATCTGTTTTTTTTGGATAATGGCCATTCTGGTAGGTGTGGGATGGTATCTCATTGTGGTTTTGATTTGCATTTCCCTAATAGCCGTGAAGTTGGGCATTTTTTCATGTTTTTGAGCCATTTGTATGTCCTCTTCAGAAAAGTGTTCATGTCTTTTGCCTGTTTATTAGTTGGGTTGTTTGTCATTCTGTTGTTGAGTTGTAGGGTCACTTTATATATTCAGATTAAACCCTTATCTGATATGTGATTTCCAAATACTGCCTCCATTGCATAGACTGCCTTTTTACTTTGCTGGCAGACTCCTTTGATGTACAAAAGTGTTTAATTTTGAGGAAATCTCATTTGTCTATTTGCTCTTTGGTTGCTCGCACTTTGGGTGTAAGGTCTAGGAAAACACCTCCTATCACAAGATCTTTAAAAAAATTGCCCTACATTTTCTTCTGAGTCCTATGGTCTTAGCGCTAATGTTAGGTCTTTGATCGATTTCAAGTTAATTTTTGTATAAGGTGTGAGATAGGGGTCCTCTTTCATTCTTTTGGAAATGGATATCCAGTTCTCCAACACCATTTATTGAAGAGGCTGCTCTGTCCCAGTTGCTTTGGCTTGACTGCTTTTTCAAAATCTATTGTCCGTAGATCCAAGAGTCTATTTCTCTGAATGCTCCATTCAATTCCATTGGTTGGTATCTCTATCCTGATGCCAGTACCATGCTGTTTTGAGCACTGTAGCTTTGTAATATGCTTCAAAGTCAGGTAGGGTGAGACGTCCCACTTCGTTCCTCTTTCTCAAGATATTTTTGGCTATTTGGGGCACCTTGCCTTCCAAATAAATTTGGTGATTGGTTTTTCTATTTCTGCAAAGTAAGTTGTTGGGATTTTAATTGATATTGCATTGACTGTATAAATCAGTTTAGGTAGACTTGACATCATGTTTATATTTAGTCTTCCAATCAATGAACACAGTGTTCTTCCATTTTGTAGATCCTGTTCAATTTCTTTTAGCAGTTTCTTGTAGTTTTCTTTGTATAGGTCTTTTTGTCCTTCGTTATGTTTTTTTCCTAAATACTTGATTCTTTGGTTCCTATTGTAAATGGATTTTGTTTTATTTCTTCCTCTTGTTGCACATTACTTGTGTATAAAACACTACAGATTTTTGTGTGTTGATCTTGTAGCCTGCCACTGCTGTATTCATTGACTAGTTCTAGTAGCTTTGCTGTAGATTTTTCTGGATTGTCTATATAGAATCATGTCATCTGCAAAGAGTGAAAGTTTTGCTTCTTCCTCTCCAATTTGGATGCCTTTTATTTCTTTTTCTTGCCTAATTGCTCTAGCTAGAACTAGCAGCACAATGTTGAATAATGGTGACAGTGAGCATTCCTGTCTTGTTCCTGATCTTAGAGGGAAGCTTTCAGTGTCTCCCCATTGAATACAATGTTAGCTGTGGGTTTTTCTTTTATTGCCTTTATCATATTGAGAAAGTTCCTTCTACTTCCTCCTTTAAAGTGTTTTCCTCAAGAAAGGATGTAGAATTTTTCAAATGCCTTTTCTGCATCAATCGAGATGATCATGTGGTTCTTTTGCTTTGATTTATTGATGTGGTATATTCCATTATTGATTCTTGTGTTGAACCAGCCTTGCATACTTGAAATAAACCCTACCTGGTTGCGGTATATAATTCAATTTGTGAGTATTTAGGATTTGACTTCTGAGTACTTTATTGAGGATTTTGCATCTATATCATTAAAGAGATTGGTCTTTAATTTTCTTTTTTGTAGTGTCTTTGTTGATTTTGGTATTAGCGTGATATTGGCTTCATAGAATGAGTTGGGTAGCTTTCCCTCCTCTTCAATTTTTGAAGAGTTTGAACAGAATTGGTATTAATTCTTTCTTGAATGCTTGTAGAATTCACATGTGAAGCCATCGGTCCTGGGCTTTTCTTTTTGGGGAGCTTTATGATGATGACTCAATCTCTTTACTTGTGTTAGATTTGTTGAGGTTGTCTTTTTCTTCCTCGAGTCAGTGTTGGTTGTTTATGCTTTTCTAGGAAGTTGTCCATTTCATCTAAGTCGTTTAGTTTACTAGCATATACTTGCTCATAGTATTTTCTTATTATCTCCTTGATTTCTGCAGGTTCAGTAGTTATGTTTCTTTTCCCATTTCTGATTTTATTTATTTGCATCCATCTCTTTTTTGGATAGCCTAGCTAGGGGTCCATCAATTTTATTGATTTTCTCAAAGAGTCAACTGCTGGTTTTGTTGATCCTCTCTATTGTTTTTCTTTTCTTAATTTCATTTATTTCTGCTCTAATCTTTGTTACTTCTTTCCTTCTGTTTGCTTTGGTGTTAGTTTGCTGTTCTTTCTCTAGTTCCTCCAGGTGAACAGATAATTCCTCAGTTTTTTCTCTCTCTTTTCTTTTAATATAGGCATTTAGGGCAATAAATTTCCCTTAAGCACCATCTTTGCTGCATCCCAAAGTTTTGATATGTTTTGTTTTCATTGTCATTTGCCTAGAAGTATTTACTAATGTCTCTTGTAATTTCTTCCCTTACCCGCTGGCTTTCTAAGAGGGTGTTGTTTAGCCTCCATATATTTGTAAATTTTATGACCTCCTGCCTGCTTTTTATTTCCAACTTCATTCCATTATGGTCCGAGAAAGTGTTTTCTATAATATCAATATTGTTAAATTTTTTGAGACTTGCTTTGTGACCCAACATGAGATTGTTCCATGACACTTGAGAGAAAAGTGTATCCTGCTATTATGGGGTATAGTGTTCTATAAATATCTGTTAAGTCTAGTTCATTTATTGTTCTATTCAACATCTCCATTTCTTTATTGATCCTCTGTCTAGATGTTCTATCCATTGATGAGAGCAGGGAATTGAAGTCTCCAACTATTATTGTAGAAGTCTCTACTTCTCCTTTCAGTGTTCTCAGTGTGTGCCTCATGAATTTTGGGGACTCTGGCTTGGTGCATAAATATTTATGATTGTTATGTTTTCTTGATGAATTGACCCTTTTATTAATAAATATATGTCCTTCTTTGTCTCTTTTAATTGTTTTACTTTTAAAGTCTAATTTGTCTGATATTAGTATAGCTTCTCCCACTTCAGGGCCAGTCTGTGGCCACCCTTCAGCTCTCCAAGGTCAGTCATCACCAAAAGCCTCTGTCTGCTTGTTGGGGATTCGTATCTTGTATTGAGCAGTCCATGTTTTGTTAATTAAGAACTCAGTTGGAGCTCAGCTGAGCTATATTCATTTCCTCAGAGAGTGGTGCTCTCTAGCACCACAAGGCTTTGCAGTTCAGGCCATGGGGGGGGGGCTTCCAGCTTGGATCCACAGTTTTTACTTACAGATTTTATGCTGTGATCTCAGGCATTCCTCCCAATTCATGTTGGTGTATGATGAGTGGACAGTCATGTTTGTCCCCCTGCAGTTATTCCGGATTATTTACTGGTTGTTTCTGGTTGTTTATTAGTTGTCCTAGGGTGACAAACTAGCTTCCACTCCTCTCTGTGTTCCTATCTTCTTCTGTTTCTGTATTCTTTTTCTCTTCTGTTCCTTTTTCCTCTTTCTTCTCCTTCTGGTATTCCCATATGCATTTGTTACACCTTTTGTAATTGTCCCACAGCTCTTGGATAGTCTGGGTTTTAAAAAAATTCATTTGTTTCTTGATTTTCAGTTTGGGAAGTTTTATTGATACATCTTCAAGCTCACTGATTTCCCTCAGTTATATTCAGTCTATTGATCTCATCAAATATATTCTTTATTTCTTTTTCAATGTTTTTATTTTTAGCATTTCTTGTTAAATCTTAGAATTTCCATATGTCTGTTTACATTCCTCATATATTTTGCATGTTGTCTACTTTTGAATATTAATTCACTTAACATATTATAGTCTCTAATATTTCTGTCTTATAATTCCAACCTCTGTTTCCGGAGTCTAATTCTGATGCTTGGTTTTTTTCTCTCAGACTATATATTTTTATTGTATTTTAGCATACCAGGTAATTTTTTGTTGAAAACCAGACATGATATTATGAGTAAGAGGAACTAAACTAATAAGCCATGTAGTTTGAGGTTTTATGTTAATCTGACTACAGGTTGCACTGTATTTAATATCTGCTGCAGCTGTAAGGCACCCAGAGCCTAAATATCTATCTAGGATCCTTCTTTCCTTTCTCATCCTATGTTGCCTTTTAGATTCCCTAAAAATTCTTTCTTAATTTGAAGCAGTATTTTAAGCTGTAATCCACTGTAATTATGATGGGGACGTGTTGATGTGGTGGAAAGGTTTGGGGTAGGGGAAGCCTTTTAACAATCTTATGATTAAATCTCAGTCTTTTAGTGGGCTTGTATCACTAGGCTGTGCCCTTCAGAAGTGTTCCTCAGTTTTTTTTTTATCTCCCATTTAGGTTATACAAGAATGCTAGAGTTGTCTGAACTAATTTTCCTCCTTCCTATTTGACATAAGGTTCTAATAAAGTCTTTTTCAGTGGTCTTTGTTTAGAGAATGCACTGGGAAATTTTCAAAATGGTTGTTTTTTCCTCCCACTGCCAAAGACATGCAGTGATTTTTTCTTGACTCTTCACTGTGTCTGGTGGGAGTTTTGGAGGTAAAAGCCATGAAAGTGTGGATCCACCTTGAGATTGTGGCCCCAGAAATTTCTCAGTCTCACGCTACACCACACTCAGCCTCCAACAATTCACCATAAGTTTCTGTTTAAGTGTTCTACAAGTTTATTAACTCCAGTGGCTTTTCCTCCATGTAAGCTTGTCTCAGCTGTGTTTCTCTTTGTCTGTCACTCCTGATTTTAGAGTGGAAGTTTCCCATGCGACTTCAATTCTCTGCTGGGTCCAATAAAAGTCAATGATTTTCAGTTTATTTCAATGTTTTTCTTGTTGAAACAATGGAAGTTTAAACTTCCAAGCACTTTATATGTGATAGCTGAAACTGAAAGTCTCTCATAGTTTTTGATGAAAGTGTAGAACTTTATTTTGACAAATTTTAAAAATCAAAGAGATGCAAAAATAATGTAACAAACACCTGTATATCCCCTAATAAATTTTTATTTTGGACAGATCTCAATAACCACAGCTAGTGACTTAATTTAAAGGGCTGAGAGTGAAGTCACAGGTCAGTCAAGAGTCCATTGGCATCATTCTGGGGATGCACTAAGGAAGGCCCAGTGTACTCAGAGAGAAAGTGATGGCTTCAATAGATATATTATTTCTATTCTTTTGCTATTATAAATGCTGGCACTACCACTAACCTTGCATGTATGTTATTTTGCATATATATATGATTATATCTATAGAATGAATTTACAGTAGTGGATTGCTTTTAGAGCAAAGGTATGTGTATTTTCTTCCTCTTCTGGGAAATATATTAATGATTTATTTCATAAAATATTGCACATTTATTATAAATTGTCAGGCCTCTGGCTACAGATTTTTCATTGTGTTATCCTAAGTTTCAAAGCTGTCTAATGTGTTTCTACATTTGTCATTTTTTTCTCTTTCCTCATGTCCTTTTGAGTTTTATTTCTCAAATCTCACCAGAGGTTTTTTTTTAAAAAGAACTACCTTGATGTTTGATTTTTTAAATCAAATTTATTTTTCTTGATTGTGTGTTTTCTGTTTCATTAGTTTCTGATTTTGATTGTTTACATTCTCCTATATTCCTTTGGTTAGAACTGCTGCTCTTTCTCTAGATTCTTGAATTGAAAGCTCAATTTATATAATTTCAGTGTTTCTTGATTCCTAAATAATTTCTAATGAATGTTTTTAAGGCTACAAATTTTCTTTGAATATTGCTATTTGCATGCATCCCAGTTTTTCGTATGTATGATATCATTATCTCCCATACTCACACATTCAGGTATTTTGTTTTTAATTTCCTCTTTACCCAAGAGTTATTTAGAATTATAGTGGTATTTTCTAGGTGATTTGTTTATTCATCTATCTATCCATCCATCCACCCATCATCTATATAATTTATTTATCATCTATCTTCTACCTATGATAAGCCCAATTTTCTGTAACAGAGAAGTTGAAGTATTATGGTTTAAGGAAGAGTCATTATTTTCTTTCACATTCAACAGTACTAATTTTTTTCTTTATTAATGCAGTGTGGGTTTACAGAACAATCATTTATAAAATACAAGATTCCCGTATACTATCCTATTTTTAACACCTTCCATTGGTGTGGAGCATTTGTTGCAATTGATGATGGCACATTTTTATAATTGTACTATTAGCTATAGTCCATGGTATAACAGGGTTTACTGTGCAGTATACTTCCACAGATATTGTCAAATTTTTTATTCTTTTACTATATATACAATCTAACCCTTTTAATCACATTCAGATATATATTTTAGTGCTGTTAATTAGATCCACAGTGTTGTGCTGCCATTACCACCATCTATTATCAAAATATTTCTATCATTACCAGTAGGAACCTTTTACATTTCAAGCCTTAACTTCTCAATCCATAGACCCACCCCATCCCCTGGTAACCTATATTCTAGATTCTGACTCTATGGATTTTCTTATTCTAATTGTTTCAAATGAGTGAGATCATAAAATTTTGTCCTTTCATGTTTGACTTACTACACTCAACATGATATCTTCAAGATTCATCCATGTTGTTTCATGTATCAGGACTTTGCTCCTTTTTATGGCTGAAAACTATTCTATTGTATGCATATACCACATTGTATTTATCAATTCATTGGTTGATGTACACTTTGGTTGCCTCCATCTTTTGACAATTGTGAATAATGATGCTATGAACATCAGTGTGCAAATAGCTGTTTAAGTCTCTGCTTTAAATTCTGTTGGGTATATACCTAGTTGAGGGATAGTGGGGTCTTATGGTAGTTCTATACTTAGCTTTATGAGGAACAGCCAAACTGTCTTTCACAGTGGCTGTCCCATTTACAATGTGAGCAGCAATGAATGAGGACTGATGTTTCTCCTCATCCTCTCCAACAGTTGTTGTTTTCTTTTTCTTAATAGCAGCCATTCTAATGGGTATAAAATGGTATTTCATTGTGGTTTGATTTGCATTTCCCTGTTGGGAAATCTTTTCATGTGCTTTCTGGCCATTCATGTATCTTCTTTGGAGCAATGTCTGTTCAAATCTTTTACCCATTTTTAAATTAAGTTTTTTGTCTTCTTGTCATCAAGTTGAAGGACTTCCTTATATATTGTGCATATTAAACCTTTATCTGTAATGTGATTTCCAAGTATTTTCTCCCATTGTGTATGCTAGTGTTTTACATGCACAATAAAGTCCTTTGAGGCAAAAAGTTTTAAATTTTTATGAGGTCCCCCTAATCTATTTTCCTCTTGTTGCTTGTGCTTTGGGTATAAAGTTTAAGTAACTATCATCTAACAGAAGGTCCTAAGATACTTCCCTAGGTTTTATTCTAAGAGTTTGATAGTTCCAGCTCTTATACAAAAGTCTTTGATCCATTTTGAGTTCATTTTTGTTTCAGGTGCGAGATATGGGTTACTCTTTGTTTTTTTTTTTTTTTTTTTGCAAATGGAGATCCAGTTTTCCCAGCACCATTTGTTGAAGAGTATTCTTTCCTAATTGAGTAGTCTTTGTCCCCTTGTACAATTCAGTTAGCCATAATTGTGAGGGTTGATTTCTGAGCTCTCAGTTCTATTCCATTGGTCTATGTTTGTCCTTGTACCAGTACCATGCCGTTTTGATTACTGTGACTTTGTAATGAGATTTAAGATTAGGAAGTGTGGGTCTTCCAACTATTCTTCTTTATCAAGATGACTTTAGCTATTCAGGGCCCCTTATCTTTCTCTATACATTTGATAATTGACTTTTCCATATCTGCAAAGAAAGTTGTTGGAATTCTGATTGGGATTGCACTGAATCCATAAATTGCTTTGAGTAGGATAGATATCTTAATAATATTTAGTCTTCCAAACTAGGAACATGGAATTTCCTTCCATTTATTTAGGCCTTCTTTTACTTCTTTTAGCAATATCTTGTGGTTTTCCGACTATAAGTCCTTTACATACTTGTAAGATTTATTCCTAGATATTTGATTATTTTAGTTGCTATGTGAATCAGTTTTTTTTTCTCAATTTCTTCTTCTGATTGTTTCATTGCTTGTGTATAGAAACATTACTGATTTGTGGGTTCTGATCTTGTACCCTGCCACTCAGCTGAATTCATTTATTAGCTCTAGGAGCTTTGTTGTGGATTTGTCAGGATTTTCTGTATCTAGGATGTTTTCATCTGCAAATGATGAAAGTTTTACTTCTTTTCCAATTTGGATGCCTTTTCTTTCTTTATCTTGCTTAATGGCTCTGGCAGGAACTTCCAGTATAATGTTGAATAACAGTGGTGACAGTGGGCATCCTTGTCTTCTGCCTGATCTTAGAGGGAAAGCTTTCAGTCTTTCAACACTAAGTTGGATGTTAGCTGTGGGCTTGTCATATATGCCTTATCATCTTGGGGGAAGTTTCCTTCTATTTGCAGTTTTAAGTGTTTTTTTTTTTTTTTTTTTTATCAGGAAGAGGTGCTGGATTTTGTCAAATGCCTTTTCTGCATGCATGTAGATGATCATGTGTTTTTTCCCCTTTGTTATGTTAATGAAGTATATTACATTAATCAAGTTCCTTGTGTTGAACCACCCTTGAATACATGGTATAAAAAAACATTTGATCATTATACATAATTCTTTTAATGTACTGATGGATTTGCTTTGCAAGTATTTTCTTGAGGATTTTTGCATCTATATTCATAAGAGATATTGTTATAGTTTCCTTTTCTGTAATACCTTTATCTGCCTTTGATCTAAGGGTGATGTTGGCCTCATACAGTGAATTAGGGAATGGTCCCTCATCTTCAATTCTTTGGAAGAGTTTGAGGAGAATTGGAGTTAAGTATTCTTGAAATGTTTGACAGAATTCCACTGTGAAGCCATCTGGTCCTGGGCTTTCCTCTGTTGGGTGGTTTTGATGACTGAATCAATCTCTTTATTATTAATTGGTTTGTTGAGATCTTCTGTTTCTTCTTGAGTCAATGTAGGTAGTTTGTTTTTTTCTAGGAGTTTGTCCATTTCATCTAGGTTATCTAATTTCTTGGTGTAGAGTTGTTCATAGTATCCTCTTACAGTCCTTTTAATTTTAGTGTGTCAGTAGTAATCTTCCCCTTTTCATTTCTGATGTTAATTATTTGTATCCTCTCTTTTTTTCTTCCTCAGTCTAACTAAAGGTTTCTCAATTTTATTGATCTTTTCAAAGAACTAACTTTTGATTTTGTTAATTCTCTCTATTGTTTTTTG
Organism: Choloepus didactylus; assembly: GCF_015220235.1. NCBI lineage: Eukaryota > Metazoa > Chordata > Mammalia > Pilosa > Megalonychidae > Choloepus > Choloepus didactylus. The sequence continues at coordinate 34,767,110 of NC_051335.1, forward strand.
TCTTTGTTTTCTTTTTCATTTATCTCTGCTCTAATCTGTGTTATTTCCTTCCTTCCTTCTCCCTTTTGGTTTAATTTGCTCTTCTTTTCCTAGTTCTTACAGTTTTGAGCTTAGGTCTCTGATTTGAAGTCTTCCTTCTATATTAATACAGTCATTTAGAGCTGTAAATTTCCCTCTCAGTCCTGCCTTCGTGGCATCCCATAAATTTGGATATGTTGTATTTTCATTTTCATTTACCTCAAGATATTCACTAATTTTGCTTCTGATCTCCTCTTTAACCCATTGATTATTTAAGAGTATGTTTAATTTGCACATATATGTGAGTTTTCCATTCATCCCTCTGTGATTAATTTCTAGCTTCATTCTGTTGTGACTGAAGAATATACATTGTAGGATTTCAAGATTTTTGAATTTATTGAGACTTGTTTTGCAACCTAACATATGGTCTATCCTGGTGTGCCAGTTTGTATATGTATTATGTCCCCAAGTAAAAACCATATTTCTTTGATGCACTCTTGTGGGGGCAGATTGATTAATCTTTTTGATTAGGGTGTGACCTCTTCATTGGATGTTTCCATGGAGATGTGACCCACCCAACTGTGGGTAATACCTTTAATTAGATTATTTCCATGAAAATATGGACCACATCCATTCAGGGTGGGTCTTGATTTAATCATTGGAATCCTATAAAAGAGCTCACAAACAGAGGAACCTCAGAGCAGCTGAGAGTGACATTTTGGAGAGCAAAGGAGAGAGACATTTTGGAGATGGCCACTGAATGCAGACTTTTGCTGACCCTTTGGAGATGCTAGCCCATTGTTTGCTCCAGAGAAGCTAAGTGAGGGCAAAATGCTCTAAGAGCAACAGTTTGAAGAAAGCACAGGAGCTGAGAGAGAGTAGAACACAACCCAGTATCAGCAGATGCCAGCCACGTGCCTTCCCAGCTAGCAGAGGTTTTCCGGATGACATTTGCCTTCCTTCCATGAAAGTATACTTGTGATGATACCTTAATTTGGACATTTTATGGCCTTCACACTGTAAATTTGTAACCAAGTAAACCCCCTTTGTATAAGCCAGTCCATTTCTGGTATTTTGCATAACAGCAGCATTAGCAAATCGGAACACCTGGGGAATGATTCATGCACACTCAAGAGGAATGTGTATTCCGTTTTTGTTAAGCAATGTGTTCTATATATGCCTATTAGGTCTAGTTGGCTTAGAGTGTCATTCAAGTCTTCTATTTCCTTATTGATCTTCTGACTAGATATTCTATCCATTATTGAAAGTGTTTTTTATTAGGTGACGTGTTCTATATATGTCTGTTAGGACTAGTTGGCTTAGAGCATCTTTCAAGTCTTCTATTTCCTTATTGATCTTCTGACTAGATGTTCTATACACTATTGAAAGTGGTTTATTAAAGTCTCCTACTATTAATGTAGAACCTTCTATTTCTCCCTTCAAATCTGGCAGTAATTGCTTCATATATTTTGGATCTCTGCTGTTGGGTGCATTTGTATTTGTAATTGTTACATCTTCTTGTTGAACTGCCCCTTTGTCAGTATGTAATGACTACCTTTGTCCCTTGTAACTGTTTTTGAATTAGAGTATATTTTATCTGATATTAGTATATCTGCCCCAGCTCTCTTTTGATTACTACTTGCATGGTATAATTGATTCCATCTTTTCACTTTCAGTCTATTTGTATCTTTGAATTTAAGTTGAGTCTCTTGCAGATAGCATATACTTGGGTCATTCTTTTTCGTCCATTCTGCCAATCTCTGTCTTTCGACTGGAGATTTTAATCCATTTAAAGTCACTACTGATAATACAGTACTTTCTTCTGCCGTTTTGCTGGTTAGTCTATATAAGTCTTAAAACTTTTTTGTCCCTCACTTCTTCCATCAATGCCTATTTTATGTGTGTTTGATTTTTTTGTGTTGTACCACATTGAGCTCTTCTCAATTTTATTTGGATATATTTTTCACCTGTTTTCCTTGTGGTTACCATGAGGTTAAAATGTAACTTCCTAAATATATAACAATCATATTTTGTTTGATACCAACTGTAGTTCAATGGCATGCGTATGCACTTTTCCTAAATCCCTCTCTCCTACACCTTTTTTTTTATGTTACCACTTACATCTTTGCATATTTTATGTTCAAAACAGTAGATTTATCATTACTTCTTATGCATTTTTATTTTAGCACCTGTAGGAAGAAAGGAGAGGTATTACATACCAAATGAAACACTACCATAATACTGGCATTTATAATAATCCAAATTGTTACCATTATCACAGGCCTTTATTTCTTTATGCAGCTTTGAACCACTGTCCAGTGTCCTTTCCTTTCAGTCTGAAGAATTCCCTTTAGCATTGCTTGAAGGGCAGATTTGATGGTGATGAACTCCCTCAGCTTTTGTTAACCTGAGAATGTCTTTAAAGTCTCCCTCATTTTTTTTTTTAATTTTTATTGGGATTGTTCAGATACCGTACAATTATCCAAAGATCCAAAGTGTACAGTCATTTGCCCCTGGTACCCTCATACAGCAGTGCATCCATAGCCAACACTTAATTTTTGTTCAATTTTTAGAAGCTTTTCATTACTCCAGACAAGAAATAAAGTGAAAGATGAAAAAAGAGAAAAAGAAAAGGAAACTCGAATCCTCCCATATCCCTAACCAACCCCCCTTAATTGTTGAATCATAGTGTTGGTATAGTACATTTGTTACTGTTTATGAAAAAATGTTGAAATACTACTAACTGTAGTATATAGTTCGTAATAGGTATATATTTCTTTCCTATATGCTCCTCTATTATTAACTTCTGATTGTGTTGTCATACATTTGTTCTGGTTCATGGAAGAGATTTCTAATATTTGTACAGTTAATCATGAACATTGCCCACCAGAGGATTCAGTTTTGTACATTCCCATCTTTTGATCTCCAGCTTTCCTTCTGGTGACATACATGACTCTGAGCTTCCCCTTTCCACCTCATTCACACACCGTTTGGCACTGTTAGTTATTCTCACATCTTGCTACCAACACCCCTGTTCATTTCCAAACATTTAAGTTCATCCTAATTGAACATTCTGCTCATACTAAGCAACCACTCCCCGTTCTTAAGCCTCGTCCTGTATCTTGGTACCTTATATTTCATGTCTATGAGTTTACATATTATAATTAGTTCTTATCAGTGAGACCCTGCAATAATTGTCCTAATGTGTCTGGCTTATTTCACTCAGTATATTGCCCTCGAGGTTTTGTCATCAACCCATTTTTTTTAATATGGTTTTGTTCACACACCGTACATTCCATCCTGAGTAAATAATTGATGGTTCTCTGTATGGTCATATATTTATGTGTTCGCCACCTTCACCACTATCTATATAAGGGCATCTACATTTCTTCCACAAGTCTCCCTCATTTTTGAAGGAAAGTCTTGCTGTATATAAATTCTTGGTTGCAAGTTGCTTTCTTTCAGCACTTTAAGTATTTCAACCCACTGTTTTCTTGCCTACATGGTTTCTGATGAGAACTCAGCACCCAATCTATTTGGGACTCCCTTGTATGTAACACATTGCTTTTCTCTTGCAGCTTTCAGAATTCTCTCCTTGGCCTTTGCACTTTATTAGTGTGATCAGTATATGAAGGAGTGTATTTTTCTTCATGTTTATCCTGTTTGATGGTCTCTGGGTTTCTTGGATGTGCATATTCAAGTCCTTTTCTAAGTTTCGGAAGTTCTCTGTGGTTATTTCATTGAATAGTTCTTCTGCCCCTTTGTCTCTTCTTTTTCTGGGCCTCCCATAATGCACACATTGGTACTCTTAGTAGTGTCCCAGAGGTTTCTTAGATTATTTTCACTTTTAAGAATTCTTTTATTTTCGGCTCCTCAGCCTGACTCATTTTATGTGCCTTGTTTTTGGGTTCATTGATTCTTTGTTCTGTCAGATCCAGTCTGCTCTTGAAATCCTCCTGGGAATTTTTCATTCCAGTTATTGTGGTCTTCACCTCCAGCAGTTTTGTTTGGTTCCTTCTTCAAATTTCTTTCTCTTTATTAAAATTCTCATATTGCTCATTCATTGTTTTCCTGATATGCTTAAGTCCTTTCTCTGTACTTTCCTTCATCTACTTGAAAATTTTCAGGTCTTTTTCATGTCCACATTCTGGTCTTCTTTGTTGATGTTTTCTGGATTTTTATCCTCTTCCTTTGGATGGGCCATCATTTCTTGTTTCTTTCTTTGTGTTGTTTTCTTTTGTTGTAGAATATCCATTTTAATATTTAAAAATGTTAACTCTTGGATGTCTGTTTCTTGGTTTTGCAACCAGCTTGTGATAAGACAGAGATTTTGTTGAGTTTCAGCCCTCCCATCAGGAAGGTCTTCCCAAGGTGAATGCAGTGTGCAGGGTTTTCCCCATCTTTCTGGGCCTACATCTTGTCCTGGGTTTTTGCTTGTTACTTATTTTGGCATTCCTCTGTTTACAGAGTGTGGTTGTTCCCTCTGTTTCCCAGGAGACAGACCTCCCTCTCCCAGGTGCTTGAAGCCTGCAGACATTTTCCCGAGACTGTCTGCCTCTATAGTTTCTTAAATTCCTTTAGTTGTCTCATGCTGCTTTTGCCTGGAGAGTCAGTTCTGGAAGGAGGGACACACAGGAGCACACTCAGTCTTTTCCAGCCAAAACAGGGCCAAGGACCCACCAAAGGGGTGCAGACTGGCTCCACAGTTCACTGGGGAGGGGATCAGGTAGGGTGCCAAGAGCCTCTATGATGATTCTTTTTAGCTGAGATTTCCTGGCCTGTCAGCAAATGCAGCCCTTCAGTTAACTGTCCCTGGCATCCTTGAGGAAGACAGCATTCTTAAATCTTCACTGCTGTCAACCCTGTCTGGTCATTAGCCTCTTCTGCTCACACTTCCCTGGATGCTTCACAGTGTTATTCTGGCCTCTAGCGTTTCAAAATAGTTGTTTCAGACCGTTCCTGCTTGTTCAATAGATTTTTTGGTAGAAGGACTGAGTCCTGCAGCTCCCTACTCTGCCATCTTTCCACAATACTCACCCAAAATTCCTAATTTATGTGACCAGGTTGTGGGGCAGCATTGCTTCACATTATCGTTATAGGATCCAGGATCCTTCCATTATATTGCTTCTCTGTCCCTTAGAATATTGTCTTTTTCTCATGGAACTTATGCACATTTTTGCTCCAGCCATTGGGAATAGGAAAGGAAAATCCAAGGCAATTGTTTCCATTTAAACTTAGGTAGAACTTACACATATCACAGCTACTTACATTCCATTCAAAAGAACTTGGTCACCTGGCCCCTCCTGGGTGAAAGGGAGGCTGGAAACGGGGAATATAGCTGGATAGACAAGTGTGGTAGTCTGCCACAACATGTGTTTACATCTCTAAGTTTTTTTTACATATGAGAATTCAAATTTATTAAATGATATTCAGTTATTGTATGTTTTCAATTATTGGTTTGACTTCTTTAAACTATTCATTTATGAGAATCGTTAAAATTTCCCACTATGTGTATGTGTCAAATTTTCCATGCTTTGTATATTTTAAAGTGATATTGTGTTAAATGAATAAATATTAAGTATTATTGTAAGCTATACATTTGTGGTCTCTTTAATGAAATTTACTTTGGACTCTATTCTGTATGATATTAATATTGCCCTTACTATTTCCTTTGTTTTGGTATTCACCTTGTGTGTATTTTCTATCCCTTTATGTTCCTATATTCTTTATCATTTGTTGGTAATGCAATGTAAATAACATGTAAATGTTTCTATTTTTAAAATAAGTCTAAGTGTCTTTTCCTTTTAGTGGGTGTTCTGATTTCCTAAAGCTGCTGGCATGCAAAATACCAGAAATGAATTGGCCTTTATAAAGGGGATTTATTAGGTTACAACTTTATAGTTTTAAGTCCATAAAAGTGTCCAAACTAAGGCATCAACAGGAAGGTAACTTCACTGAGGAAAGGCTGATGGGGTCAGTAACATCTCTGTCAGCTGGGAAGGCACATGGCTAGTGTCTGCTGGTCTTTTGCTCCCAGGTTGCATTGCTTTCAGCTTTGATTCCAGTGGCCTTCTCTTTAAGCATCTATGGGTTCTCACTTAGCTTCTTTGGGGCAAACTCTGGGCTTCATCTCTTAGCATCTCCAAATGTCTGGGTCTGTGTTTGCTCTGTTTTCAACAGCTGTCTCTAAAATGTCTCTGGGCTTTTTATCTCTAAGTGTCTCTCTGCTCTCTTCAAAATGTCTCTACCATTTATCCTCTCACAGAGGATGCCATTAAACTAATTAAGACCCACCTTAAATGGGTGGGGTCACATCTCCATGGACATAGTATAATGAAAGTTCCCACCAACAATTGGGTATATCACATCTCCATGGAAACAACCTAAGCAAAATATCCCAGGCACAATAGGTCTGCCCCCACAAGATTGCACTAAAGGATATGGCTTTTTATGGGGTACATAACAGATTCAAACCAGCACATTCCACCCTCTGGACCCCAGAAAGACATGTTCTTTCCAGATGCAAAATACAGTCATTCCTTCATAACCCAAAAGCCTTAAATCACTTTAGTAATATAAGTACAAAGTCTTACCAAAATCAATTATAGGTATGGTTTGTTCTAAGGCAGAATTCCTCTTTAGCGGTGGACCTGTGAAACTTACAAGTTATCTGCTACAAATATACAAAGGAGGTACAGTCATAGGATAAATGTTCCCATTGCCATAGGGAGAAATTGAAAGGAAAACAGGGGTCAAAGTTCCAGAACAGTTCCCAAAACCCACAGTGCAAACTTCATTAGATTTCAAAGTCTGAGAGTCACTTATAGACTGTTGTTTTATCCTCAGGGCTTGAGAGAGCAGCACTCCCACCCTTTCCAAAGGCTTATGAAGTGGCCTTTTCTTTCCAAACACTGGGGTGAGTGCTCCAACATATTCACACCTTGGAGAGACCACCTTCTTCTCAGCCCTACCATCCTCAATCATCAGGGTGCCACCCATACTCTCCATCTCTGGGGCAAAGGCTCTCCCCTCTCTGAACATTGGGGTGGTGGCTAGGCTTTCCCTAATCTCCAGGGAATGTGCTCCACTTTCTCTGAGGCCTTGGGGCACCAACACTCTCCGAACAATGGAACAGCTAAGTTGCCCTCAATTCCCCAGGCATCTGAGAACCCTTAGATGGCAGTGCTCTTAAACTCTGGGGCACTCTTAAACTCACCCTATCCACGTGCATGGGTGGGTCTGCTCTCCTGGCCCAAGGTTTTTTGTCTCCAGATCTCAGCTTTCCTGGTTTTGTCTTTGAAGAAATTTTTTCTTCAGTCTGTCCCTTTTCTGTCCCTTTTAATCTAGATGGGCAGTGGTTCCATTTATACTGATCTCACAAAATAATTTTGGCATTGCATACAGAATTCAGGGGTCAAAACCATCAGACAATAGGACTTTCCACAAATCCTTCTTGGATAATTCCATTTCCAATCCTGGCTTGTACTGAAATGGCTGTCGGTTTTCAGGTTTCATTAAATCCTCATGTGGGACACTATTCTCTAGGGTCTCACTTTCTGGAAGCCCAGAATTTTCCAGATCATCAATTTCTTGTGTCTGTGCCCAGAAGTTCAGTTCTCATCTTATCTCTTTCCTCTCACATTTTACTATAAGCTGCAAGGAGAAGCCAGGCTGCATTTTGCACATTTAGTTTGAAAATCTCTTTAGCCAAGTATCCCATTTCATCCCTTTCAAATTCTGCCTTCCATCCAACACTAGGAATCAATTTTGTCAAATTCTCTGCTACTTTAAAACAAGGATCATCTTTCTTCAAGTTTGTAATGACACATCATTTCTGTCTAAGGCCTCATTGGAAGTATCTTTAGAGTCCATATTTCTACCAACAGTTTCTTCAAAGAAATCTAGGTCTTTTCTATCAATTTCCTCATAATTCTCCCAGAATCTTTCCCATATCCATTTAAAAAGCTGTTCCAGCATTTTTGGTATTTGCAAACTGCAGCAGCACCCCACTTCTCTGGTGCCAAAATCTGTTTCAGTTTGCTAAATCTGCCAGAATTCAATATACCAGGAATGGACTGGCATTTCAATGAGGATTTATTAAATTACAATTTACAGTTCTTAGGCCATAAAAGTGTCCAAACTAAGGCATGAGCAAGAGGATACCTTCACAGAGGAAAGGCTGATGGCATCTGGAACACCTTTGTCAGCTGGGAAGGCAAGTGGCTGGCGCCTGCTTGTCCTTTGCTCCTGGGTTCTGGTTTCAAAATGGCTTTCTCCAAAATGTCTCTGGGCTTCTGTCTCTCTTAGTTTCTCTGTCTCAGCTCCTGTGCCTCCTTGCTTATTGTCCCAGGGCATTTCTTTCTAAGCATCTGGGGGTCCTAACCTAGTTTCTCTGAGGAAACCCTGGGCTTCATCTCTTAGCTTAGCATCTTCAAACATCTTTCTGTTAGCATCTCCAAGTGTCTCTGTCTGTGTTAGCCCCTGAGCTCTCTTAAGGACTCTAGAAAACTAAGCTCTTTTAAGGACTCTAATAAACTAATCAAGACCCACCTTGAATTGGCAGGGTCACATTTCCATGGACATAGTATAATCAAATGTCCCACCCACAACTGCATGGGTCACATCTCCATATTTACAACCTAATCAAAAGATCTAACCCACAATACTTCTGTCCCGACAAGATTGCATTAAAGATCACAGCTTTTTATGAGGGCACATAACTGATTCAAACCAGCACAGTGGGATAAATTTAATAAGCTCATACTTAAATCACAAATATGTTTGATGTAATTTTTTGTAACAGCTTTATTGAGATATAATTTAAATTCTATGAAATTCACCCAGTTAGAGTGTACAGTTCAATAGTTTTTCATACACAACAGAGTTATACAACCACCAACCACCACAATCAATTTTAAAACATTTTCCTCACCCCAAAAGAAACCCTATAGATTTTAGTTATTACTACTCAGCCATCCTATCCTTGCAGGACCTACAAAACAGCTAATCTAATTTTTGTCTCTATAGATTTGCTTATTCTGGCTATTTCACAAAAATGGAATCGTATGTTCTTTTGTGTCTGGTTTCTTTCACTGAGCATAATGTTTTGAAGGTTCATCCATGTTGGATTTCATCTGTGCTTCATTCATTTTATGGCCAAATAGTATTCCACTGTATGAATATACCACATTTTTTTTATCCATTCATCTGTTAATGGATTTGGGCTGTTCCCACCATTTTGATATGAACATTCTGCTGTGCACATTTGTGTACATGTTTCTTCATGGACATATGTTTTCTTGTCTCTTGGACATATACCTAGGAATGGAATTTCTGGGTCAGATGGTGCCTATATGATTAATCACTTGAGGAACTGATAGCCTGTTTTTCAAAGTGCCTGCACCATTTTACAATCCAACTGGAAGTGTATGAGATTTCCAATTGATCCACATCCTCACCAACATTTGTGATCTGGCACTTTGTAGCCATTCTATTAGCATGAAGTGGTATTTCATTGTGTTTTTAATTTTCATTTTCCTTATGACTGTTGATACTGTGCATCTTTCATATACTTATTGCCCATTCATGTATCTTCTGTGAAGAAATGTGTATTCAAATCCTTTGCTTCTTTTTAATTAGATTGTTTATCACTTTTTTGTTGAGTTGTAAGTGCTCTTTTTACATTTTAGAGACATGATATCAGTTATATGATTTGCAAATATTTTATCCTGTTCTTGTTTTGTATTTTCACTTTCTTGAGAATGTCCTTTGAAGGATAATTTTTAAAAATTTTGATGAATTCCAATTTATCTTCTTTTCCTTTTGTTGCTTGTATTTTTTGGTGTCAGGTTCAAGAATCCTTTGCCTAATCCTGGGTCACTAATATTTGCCCCTAAGCTTTCTTCTAATAATTTTATAATTTTAGCTCTTACACTTAGATCTTTGATCCACTTGCATTAACTTTTGTATATGGGGTGAGTTAGGAGTCTAACATCATTCTTTTGCATGTGGCTATCCTGCAATTTAGCTTTCATTTCTAATGAATCTACCAGTCTCTGCTCAATTGCTTTTCACCCGAACTTCACTGTTTTTGAAAGTGTTTTTAGGCTTGAACTTCCCCACACTCTGTAGCAAATGAAGTCAATTTCTTTAGGAAGAGCTTTGGAGATATCTTTTTCTATGGCTTGCCTCTCCCCTTGGACAAAATCTCTGAGCCATGGTCCAGAACTGGACACAGGGACAGTGGAACACTTCTCAGAGTGACACATTGCTTTAAGAGCTAGATGCTTAGTAGGGGAGACAGTAGCATTAAGTCTTTTCTACTCACAATTCCCAGCATGGGAACTCTGCCTTATGAGCCAGGGCAAGGAAAAATGAGACCCCAGTATTCTCAGTGCCCCATACCCAAGGTAGGGATCCCATCCCATAAGTGGGGGCTAGGAAGAAGAAGGGAGTCCTCTTCTCCTGGCAACATTTACCTAGAACTAAGCCACTGCAACATGTATCTTAGGGCAGAATGAGAAATGTTGATGTCCTGTTCCACTTGGGAAGATACTATAATCCTCAACTGGGATTTTGGGGTAGAGGAAGCCTTATGTCAATGGCTACTCCTATCTGGAGTGGAGTTTTCCTTCACACTGTGCTGGGAGGAATGAGAGAGAGGGAGGATCATGATTCAAATGCCACAACACTTGTTCTTGTCAAGTTTTAATAGGTTTCCTTACATAAGTGTTTCTTCATTTGCTACATGCCCTCAGAACCAATTCCCAGATGCTTTAAATGAATGTGTTTTTTTTTCAGTAATTTCCACCAGTTTCACTGGAGAGCATGTCAGCAAAGCTCCTCACATTGCTATATTAGAAGGGGAACTTTCTGGATGTAATTTTTGTTACCTAGTTTTAATGTGTATGTTTATCTCTATTTTTTGTAATTTCTTTCTTCACTTAATTCTTCTCACATTTTTGCTAGATTAATATCATTGCATCTCTCCCCTCTATATAATCTATATTTGAATTTCTACAATTTATTTCCATTCTGTAAGTCATTGCCTTTGAATTTCTAACAAACATTTAAATTTATAACCTTCCATCAACAAAGAGTATTAATCAAATTTTAGCTTTGCCCCCAAACAAGACAAGGCTTTTAGCAAGGTTTTGCTTTTTTTGCACCTCCCGCATATCCATGTTTCATTGAAATCCATGAAATTTTTATTCTAAATTACTGTTTGGAATATTATGCCACTTGTATTTTGTAAGCCATTACATTAAAATTTTATTAACTGTTATAGCCTTGTTATCAACAACCGTTTATTGCAAATTATGTTTTAGTTTTTGCTCATCACTACTTTTTGTATTTTGCCTTTGTTTTGCTTGTATTCAGTTTTCATTTTTTTGCCAGAGTATGTCTCAAAGTAATTTTGTAAGTGTTGGTGCATGGGTTTTCAATTTCTTGAGTCTTCATACGGATGAAATGGACTTTATTTTGCCTTCAAAATTGAGTGAAAATTTTCCTGGCTAAAGAACTCTAGTTTAAGAATACTTTACCTCAGCATTTCATATATATTGTTCCACTATTTCCAACATCTTGCATTGCAGATGAGAAGTCTGATGCCACTAGGATTCACATTTTGTGTAGGCAAACTTTTCTTTCTCTATAGAATATTGCAATCTTTTCCCTTTATCTATGGAGTATGTTTAATGAACTAGGATATGTCTGAGTTTCCCATGGTTAGCCATTAGTTTTGCTGACCAAATATTTCTGTTTCTCCTCCTGGGAACATGGAATATTGTATTTCCCACCCCTTTGAAATTATATGTGGTCATGCAACATGTAGTGATATGGTAGATTGAATTATATAACCCCCAAAACATGTCCTTAATCTTAACCTATTCCTGTGGTTGTGAATCCATTGTAAATAGAACCTTTTGGAGATGTTATTTTAGTTAAGGAGTGGCCAACTGAATCAGGTTGGGCTTTAAATCAGATTACTGGAGTCCATCAGAAGAAGAATTCAATTGAGACATAGGAGAGAAAATCCTTGGGAAGAAGCCAGAAGTCAATAGAATTCAGAGGATAAAGGAGAAGACACCACTATGTGCATTGATATGTGATAGAAAAGTCAAGGGTCAAGGAAGCCAGCCCCAGAATGACAGTCTTTGAGAAGAAAACATCACTTGCTGATGCCTCAATTTTTTTTATTTCTCCAAGCCTCAAAACTGTAAATCACGAAATTTCCATTGTTTAAGCCAACCCATTGGATGGTGTTTATTTTAGCAGCCAGGAATCCAGGACAGTTTTTGGCACCAAAAAGTAGGATGCTGCTATTACATATATCTAAAAATGTAAAAACAGCTGGAATTGTGTAATGGATAGAAGCTGGAAGAATTGTGTGGCACTTGATACAAGAGGCCTAGATTGTTCTGAAGAGATTGTTGGTAGAAATATGGATGTTAAAGGTACTTTTGATGAGGCTATAGAAGGAAATGATGAATATGTTATTGGAAACTAGAAGAAAGGTGTTCCTTGTTATAAAGTAGCAGAGAACTTGGAGAAATTGTGTTCTGATGTCAGATGGAAAGCAGAACTTAAAGGCAATGAACTTGGATATTTAGCTGAGGAGGTTTCCAAGCTAAGTGTGGAAGGCACAACCAGGATTCTCCTTTCAGTTTATAGTAAAATGTGAGAGGAAAGGGATAAGAACAGTTATCAACAATTGATGATTTGGAAAATTCTTAGCCTATCCAGGTAGTGTGCTTCCAAGACTAGGGCCAGAAATGGCTCTATAAGAGCTCTCCCTGAGCTTCTTAGAAGTGAGTCCCCAGAGATCAGGGCCCCACATGATGGTATAACTGAATGGCCTTTTTATAAAGAGGGTGTTTTTGAACATGGATGTAGGCAGCCATTTAAGAGGATGTCATGATTAGAAATGCAGTTATTGGGAAGGATCTGTGGAAAGTCCTTTTGCCTAATGGTTTAGACCTCCTTGAACTGCATGCAAAGCCATCAAGGGTTTTGCAAAATTTGTATGTACAGAAACACTGGCATCCTAGACTGAAAGGGACAGAGAAGGGATGGATTAAAGTAAGAATGACTTCAAGGGCAGAACCATGAAAGCAGAGGTCTTGAGAGAAAAAATCTCCTCAGACCAAGAGAGAGAGGGGACTCACTGATGCATCTGGAAAGGACAGTCCACCTTTGTGCTTAGAGGTAGGGTGGCTTCAGGGAGAGTTTGGCTGCCACCCCAAAGCATGGAGGGAGGGAGTGTCTATGCCCAGGGAGAGTTTGGCAACTACACCAATGCTTGGAAAGGGTGGTGCCTACAACACAGTTTATGGGCAGAATGAGGCCACTATTCTTTCTGTTGTTATTTTTAAGCAGTTTTATCAAGATATATTCACATACCCTACAATCATCCAAAGTGTACAATCAGTTGTTCAAAGTGTCATCATATAGCTGTGCATTCATCACAATCAATTTTTGAAACTTTTCATTACTTCAAAAAATTAAAATTAAAATAAAAGTAGAAAGAAAACCCAAAACATCCCATACTCCCATACCTCCATTATTCATTTACTTCTTGTTCCCCTTTTTCTACTCATTTGTCCATATACAGGCTAAATGGAGTGTGAGCCACAAGGTTTTCACAGTCACGTAGTCACACTTATGAGCGTATAAGCTATATAGTTATGCAGTCATCTTCAAGAATCAAAGCTACTGGGTTGAAGTTGAACAGTTTCAGGTATTTCCTTCTAGCTATTCTAATACACTAAGAACTAAAAAGGGATACCTATATAATGCTTAAGAATAGCCTCCAGAATTACCTCTTGACTCCATTTGAAATTTCTCAGCCACTGAAACCTTATTTTGTTTAATTTCTCTTTCTCCTTTTGGTCAAGAAGGTTTTCTCTATCATATGATGCCAGGTCCAGGCTCATCCCTGGAAGTCATTTCCCACATTGCCATGGAGACTTAACACCCTTGGAGCATGTCCCATGTATGGGGGAGGGCAGTGAGTCCACTTGCCAACTTGGCTGAGAGAGGCCACATTTGAGAAATAAAAGAGGTTCTCTGAATGTTATTCTAAGGTACAATTATAATAAGCAGGCTTAGCTTCTCCTTTTCAGTAAAAATCTTCATAAGGGCAAGCCCCAAGATCAAGGGCTTGGACTTCTAAATTGGTAATCCCCAGTGGTTGCAAGACTATTAGGCATTCCCCAGGTAGGGAAGATTAATATTTCCAAGTTTTTCCAGAGCCCCTCATGGGGGCTTTTCAAATACTTTTTTATTCTCTGCCCAAATTACTCTGGGGTGTATTAGGGCTTCATGCTAACCCGTATGAACCAAACAGCTCTCACTCCCTATTCAAGTTTCCATGTAATTATGGTGTTTGAAAAAAGTGACCATGCAAGTTAAGTTATATAGTTTGCTATATAAAATATAAATTTTGTACCAAATAAATATTTCTTCCTTTGGTCTCACACAGAAGTTGAAGTTTTAAAACACAGTCATTATCATCCTTTACCCTTTAGTCTGAATTACCTTAGTCCTAACCAAGTCCATTTCATTCATATCTCTAATTGAAGTCTGATCTCTTTTTTAGCTTCTTTAAAAGTTACTGTACAGGATAATTGTGCCAGTTAGGATATATTATATTGTCCAGAAAAAGCCACATTCTTTAATGCAATCTTATGGGGCAGATTGATTAATCTTTCTGATTAGGGTGTGACCTCTTGATTGAGTCTTTCCATGGAGATATGAGTTACCCAGCTGTAGGTGATAACTCTGATTGTATTATTTCCATGGAGTTGTGGCCTCATCAATTCAGCATGTGTCTTGATTAGATTACTGGAGCTCTATAAGAGTTCAGACAAAAGGAGCTCAGTGCTGCAGCTGAGACAGACATTTTGGAGATGGGCATTGAAAGCAGACTTTTGCTAGCCCTGGGTTGGCCTGGAAACTAAGAGAACACCCCCAGAGGCTTAGAGAGAAACATCCTGGGAGAAAACCATTCTGAAACCAGAACCCTGGAGCAGACTCCAGTCACATGCCTTCCCAGCTTACAGAGGTTTTCTGGACACCAACAGCCTTTCTCCACTGAAGGTACCCTATTGTTGATGCCATCATTTAGACACTTTTAAGGCCTTAGGACTATAACTTTGTAACCAAATAACCCCCCTCTATGAAAGCCAATCCATTTCTGGTGTTTTGCAAAATGGCAGCATTAGCAAACTGGAATATTAATGCTGACATTCATAGCTGCTGGACTCTGGCTCTGAGTCTCAGGTGTCACACAGTTACCTGAAGTTCCAGGGACTGACCAGGTTATACACAAAGACCTCAGCACCTCAGAATTTAGAAATAGCCATTAGAATTCAGGAACAGATGTGACTGCTGTAAGAGACTACAATCTAGGAACCTTTACCATAAGCCTTCCCCTGATTACCTATGCTTCTCGATTCAGTTCTCAGAGTTTGCACATTAGAATTAGTCCATCTTACTGAGGCATTATAATGTTTGTCTTTTTGGTTCTGGATTATTTCACTCAACATACTGTCCTCAAAGTCCATTCATCTAGTTGCATGTGAGGTCACTATTCTGATGCTTGGAGAAGGCAGGGCCTAGGTGCCAGCATTGGCTTGAGCATGTCCACTGTGCAAGTTCTTGGAAAGAGTGGGGCTGCTACTCCAGCCGGTCCATTGGGCAAATCATTGATCCACAAATGACTATTGGACTTTGAAATCTAATGGACTTTGTTTCTAGGATTACAACTTGCTTAAGACCCGTAACTCTTGTTTTCCTTTCAATTTCTCCTTTCTGCAATGGGAACACCTATGTTATGCTTGTCCCCCAAGTTATATGGGAAGCAGATAACTTGTTTTCTAGGTTTCACAGGTCCAGAGCTGGAGAGAAAATTTTCCCAGAATGGACAACACCCATAATTATTTTGTTGAGACTTTGTGTTTAGCTTTATTACTAAAATAACTTAAAGTTTTTGGGATATTGTGATGAGGTGAATATATATTGTGTATGGGAAGAGTATGCCTTTGGGGAGTTTCCAGAGGGTGGACTGTGGTAAATTGAACTATGTATTCCAGAGAAGCATGGCTAAAAAATTCTGAGTAGAGTTGACATATCACTAACACAAAGAAGGCTAAAGAGCAGTACAGTTTACCCCCTCTGTTCTAGTGATTGCGGAAGCCCACAATGATCTAAAGTTTCTGTAAGCTTAGGCCCTCAATGACTGCAATGAGTAGAGTCCTCTTGCTGAGTCAACACTGAACAGGCAGTATGAGAAAGACATGTCTTTGTTGTTTCAAGCCACTGACATTTTTAAATGCAATTTTATTGAGATACATTCACACACCATGTAATTCACCAAGGCATACAATCAGTGGCTCACAGTATCACCATATAGTTGTGCATTCATCATCACAACCAGCTTTAGAACATTTTCATTTAAATAAAGAAAAAATAAAAACAAACACCCAAAATATCCCATACTCCTTATCCCCAACCCCCTATTATTCATTTACTTTTTTTGTCTCCATTTTCCTATTCATCAATCCATACACTGAATAAAGGGAATGTGAGCCACAAGATTTTCTACAATCACACAGTCACACTGTATAAGCTAAATGGTTATACACTTGTCTTCAAGAAACAAGGCTACTGGGTTGCAGTTCAACAGTTTCAGTTTCAGGTATTTCCTTCTAGCTATTCTAATACACTAAAAACTGAAAAGGTATATCTATCTAATTCATAAGAATACCCTCCAGAATGACCTCTTGACTCCATTTTAAATCTCTGAGCCCATGATCTTTGTTTCATTACTCTCCCACCTTTCGGTCAAAAAGGCTTTCTTAATCCCATGATGCTGGGTCAAGGCTCATCCCTGGGAGTCCTGTCCCACTTTTCCAGGGAGATGTACACCCCTGGGAGTCATGTTCCATGTAGGGGGGAGGGTTAAAGTCACTGACATTTTTACATTGTTAATTCTTACAGCATAATCTATCTTATCTAAACTAAAATAGCTATTGGTACTTATAGGTGGGATATTACTATAACAAAAATAATAAAATGTATAATAACAATAAGGAAAAATAGCAGCAGCAGTATGGGCTGAAGGAAAAAATGGTACCTGCTGATAGCAATTAAAATCCCAACAACTTACTTTGCAGAAATAGAAAAACCAATCACCAAATTTATTTGGAAGGGCAAGGTGCCCCAAATAGCCAAAAATATCTTGAGAAAGAGGAACGAAGTGGGACGTCTCACCCTACCTGACTTTGAAGCATATTACAAAGCTACAGTGCTCAAAACAGCATGGTACTGGCATCAGGATAGAGATACCAACCAATGGAATTGAATGGAGCATTCAGAAATAGACTCTTGGATCTACGGACAATAGATTTTTGAAAAAGCAGTCAAGCCAAAGCAACTGGGACAGAGCAGCCTCTTCAATAAATGGTGTTTGGAGAACTGGATATCCATTTCCAAAAGAATGAAAGAGGACCCCTATCTCACACCTTATACAAAAATTAACTTGAAATCGATCAAAGACCTAAACATTAGTGATAAGACTGTAAGACTCTTAGAAGAAAATGTAGGGCAATTTCTTAAAGATCTTATTACAGGAGGTGGTTTTCTAGACCTTAACACCCAAAGCATGAGCAACCAAAGAACAAATAGACAAATGGGATCTCCTCAAAATTAAAACACTTTTGTACATCAAGGGACTTTGACAGAAAAGTAAAAAGGCTGCCTACACAATTGGAGACAATATTTGTAAACCACGTATCAGATAAGGGTTTAATATCCCAAATATATAAAGTGAACCTACAACTCAACAACAGAATGACAAACAACCCAATTAATACATGGGCAAAAGACATGGATGGACACTTTTCTGAAGAGGACATATGAATAGCTCAAAAAACATGAAAAAATGCTCAACTTCACTGCCTATTAGGGAAATGCAAACCAAAACCACAATGAGATATCATCTCACACCTACCAGAATGGCCATTATCCAAAAAGCAGAAAATTAGAAGTGCTGGAGAGGATGTGGGGAAAGAAGCACACTTGTTCATTGTTGGTGGGAATGTAGAATGGTGCAACCACTCTGGAAGACAGTATGGAGGTTCCTCAGGAAGTTAAGTATAGATTTGCCATATGACCTAGCTATTCCATTGATAGGTATATACTCAAAGGAACTGAAAGTTAAGATATAAATGGACATTTGTAAACTGATGTTTATTGTGGCATTATTCACAATTGCCAATAGATGGAAACAGCCCAAATGTCCATCAATGGACAAGTGAATAAACAAGCTGTGGTATATACACATGATGGAATATTATGAAGCTATAAGACAGAACAAAGACATGGAACATATAAAAACGTGGATGAACCTCAAGGACATTATGTTGTGTGAAGTTAGCTAGAACCCAAAGGACAAATACTGTATGGTCTCACTAATGTGAACTAACATTAATGAGCAACCTTTGAGAGTTAAAAGCTGATAACACAGGCTACCAGGAGATAGAAAGAGGGTAGAGATCAGGCATCTGATGCTGAAGGACTACAGAATGATCAGCAGGATTGATTGTATAGATTCAGAAATAGATACCATAATACTGTGTGATGGTAGCACAATATTGTAAGTACACTGAACAATGATATCTGTGAGCAAAGCTGAAAGACGTAGGGTAGGGGAATGTTCCCCCAGAAGTAAAGATGAGAAGATACAGACTGGGACTGTATAACTTGGCAAAAACTGGAGTGGCCAATGACTGTTGCTAAATGTACAAATATAAAAATGTTTTTACATGTGGGAGAACAAATGAAGGTCAACCATGCAGAGTGTTGAAAAAGCAAACTGGAGTCTACGGTCAGCAGGAACATTGTAATATGCTTCCATTAAATGTAACAAAGCAATATGCCAAAGTTAAATGTGTATGAGAGGGGGAATATGGAAGGAATATGGGATTCTTGGTAGTGGTGTTGTTTTCTTTCCTAATATATTGTATTGTATCACAATTTACTTGTCTTTTTATTATCTTTTTTCTTATTCACTAAAAAAAAACTTTTTCGTAATAATCAATATGTTCAAGGGCTGACTGTGGTGATGATACCATGAACAACTAACTGTACACTGTGGATAATTGTATGGTATGTGAATGTATCTCTATAAAATTGTAGGAAAAATATAAATAAGGATAAAAGTGCTGGAGAAAGCATGGAGAGAAGGGTGTATCTAGTTAGTGTTGATGAGGAGTCAGAATGGTGTAGCCTTCCTGGAGGTCAGTCTGGTGGTTCCACAAGAAGCTAAGTTCATGGTGACCATAAGGTCCTGCAACCTCATTATGGGGTTTGTACTTGGAAGGTCCGAGAGCAAAGACACGAATGGACATTTGCGCACTGGTGTTTATGGAGGCAGTATTCATGATTTGCAATGGGTGGAGATGGCCTAAGGGTATATCTACTGAGGAACAGAATGGTGACCTGTGGTGGTGTATGCATGCAATGGAATATTGAGCAACTTCAAGAAGGGGTGAAGCTGTGAGACACACAACGAGGTGAATGGCTCCTGTAGACAGCATTTTGAATCAAGTAGGCCTCACCAATGTGGACTAACTACAATGCATAAACTCAGAATTGAATCTTAGAGCACAACTTAACAGGGAAATGGTAATTGTAATGGTCCCTAGATTATATGATCTTACAGCAGTCAAATCTATTCCTGAATTGTAATGGCTATCGCCAAACTCTGAGATGCTGATCCCTTTGTATATAACCTGATTGGTCTCCGGAACATTGAGTATCTGTGTGACACCTGAAATTCAGAGCTACAGCTCGGCAGATCTAATTGTCAGTATTAATGCATATATGCGGGATACTGATTACGTGCTTCAACTTGGCGGGCCTGGGCCAGGGGACCGGATCCGCCCCTGGGGAGGGTGGTGGGCACGGGCGACAGCGCCCTCCACAGCCCCCCAGGCCTGGGAAAGTGAGGCCGGAGGCAGGCCCCATTTCCTCACCCAAAATACCACCGTTAGGGGAGGCTTGCCGGAGGGAATCGCCTTTTCCCCACCCCCTTATCTTGCCCGCACACCCCCCGTTGCCAGAGCAACTCCCGCCACCACCAGTGCGCAACACTGTTGCCAGACACCGTTGCCAGAGCAACTCCCGCCCCTTTTCAAACTACCTCCGCGCCCCTCTTAGAACCAATACCTAACCTCCGCACCCTCTCAGAACCAATCCTAGCCTTTATCCCCTCAGCATTGGCTTGTAACAACCCCCGCCCTCTGTGCCAGCCTATATAACCTGTGCTCACCCCTGAATAAAGCCCTTTTTGTTCTACCCCTACTGGAGGAAGAGTGTCTTGTCTTTCCCTTCTCGCCGCCCATCCACACCTTGCACGCCCACCCGCCGGGGACCTGGGCCAAGTCCCCCGCCTCGCCTTCGCCTCCGGGAAAGAGCCCCGCCGCCGGTACCCCTCGAGCAACGCCGAGAGCCGAGGGTTCAGCAACCGGCCGCCATCCCCCCAGACGATTTAACTGCGACCGCACATATAGAAACTGTTAAAAAAAAAAAAAAAACCTGAAAAAGAGCCTAGACTTCAATTAGAGATTTGAAATGAAGCAGATCTGGTTTAAGACTAGGGCAAATAGGGTCAAAGGGCAAAGGTTGAAACTGACTGTTAAAACTTCAATTTCCATGTGAGACCAAGGGAAGAGATGTTTATTTGGTGCAAAGTCTATGTTTTCTAAACAATATAACTTCTACAGTCAGGTTGGCCAGTGAGCTGTAATTTGCTAAGCCCTGATATAGAACATTTCTAGCACCCCAGAAAACTCCCTATTGCCCCTTCCCAGTTAATGCCTTTCCAAAACTAGCCCCTATTAAGTCAGTATTTTTGTCCGGCGCTTCTCCGCCCCGCCTCGAGTCCTCGGTCGGCCGGCGATGGGGACCAGAGAGATAAGGGGAGAGAGGGTGCGGACAACGTCTTACCCGGAGCGCTTGTGATCACTCAGGACTCGCAGCAGTGGAGCATGTAGGCTTTTAATGGGACTAGGCAATACAGGTTCCACCCGGGGCGAGACGCCTCGGGGGAGAACAACCTCCATGCGGCCGTCAGGCGCGGCTCCTTGTGGGCTGTCTCACCCTACCCCCGTCCGGGTAAGACCTTTTATACACAATTAACAACCAATAAGCTTCTAGGCTAGTATCGCGTATACAGGATTTCGATTGGTAGGAGCGGGTGGCGGATACATGCGTCACTATGCGGAAACAGGATGCAGGCGCCATCTTGGCTCACTCGGTGGGCGGGGGTAACTCTAGAGCAGGCTGCAGCGCATACGCTAGGCCCGATTCGGGAGGCGGCTTTCCACAGAGTGGGAGCCGGGACCGGGCGGGCCGCTGGGCATTACTCGATCGCGGGCTCGGCGCCGGCTCCCCGGGCAGCAGCGCAGACGCCCGCGCCCCGGCACCCCTCGGCCGGGCGCTCGCTGGCTTCCCAAACGGCACACACCACGTGGCCCGGTACGAGCCAACCCGGGCCGGGGCTTCCCGTGCGCAGAAGCACCCGCCCGCAGCGGCGGCGGCGGCGGCGGCTTTCCACATATTTTTAAAGACTGTCTGAGGAATTACAATGTGGAGCTAAGGTAGAGAATCACTAATCTAGACTGATCGATGTTACTAGCTGTGTGTAGTTACTTACCACAACATAGTAAAATTTCCTTTGCTACTTCAGGCTTACAGAATATAGTGCTTTTGTTATCATCAGAGTCTCAGGTTCTTTCCAAGAAAACCCTAGGTAAAAGAGAGAAAATGTGCTCCAGAATAAACTAATCAAGAAAATCAGATGCTTAGGACAGCTAAAAATAATGAGACATACTAGGAAAATTGAAAATATGGACCAGCAAGGAACAAACTGACACTTCAACTAAAGATACAGGAATTGAAAACAACGAATTAATAATCAAACAAAATTCCTAAATCAATTCAAAAATAAAATCAATGACCTGAGGGAAACTCATGGCAAAGGAGATGAAGGATAGAAAGAAGATACTAGGTGACCATAAAGAAGAATTTGCAAGGTTGAAACAACAAATGGCAGATCTTATGGGAATGAAAGGAAAAAATAGAAGAGATGAAAAATACAATGGAGATATACCACAGTAGATTTGAGAGAGAGAGAAAGGATCAGTGACCTGGAAGACAGGACATATGAAATCATACACCCAAAAGAACAGATAGGGAAAAGAATGGGGAAATAGGAGCAGGGTCTTGGGAACTGAATGGCATCATAGAGCACATTAATATACATGTTATGGGTGTCCCTGAAGAATAACAGAAGGGAAAAGGGGCAGATGGAATCATAGAAGATATACTGAAAATTTCCCAACTCTTGTGAAAGGCATACAATTACAGAGTCGGGAAGTGCAGCATACCCCAAATGGAATAGGTCCCAATAGACCTACTCCAAGACATTTACTAATCAGATTGTCCAATGTCAAAGAATAAGAGAGAATTCTGAAAGAAGTGAGAGAAAAGTGAGCCATCACATACAAGACAAGCACGATAAGACTATGTACAGACTTCTCCACAGAAACCTTGGAGGCAAGAAGCCATTGTATGATATATTTAAAATACTGAAAAAAAATACTGCCAACAGGATTCTATATCTGGCAAAAATGTCCTTCAAAAATGTCAGACAACCAGACACTGAGAGAATTTGTGAATAAGAGACCTGCATTAAAAGAAATACTAAGAGGAGTGCTACAGGCTGATGGGAGAAGACAGGAGAGAGAAGTTTGGAGAAGAGTGCAGAAATGAAGACTATCAGGAAGGGTTAAAAGGAGAGAGAGGAAAAGTAGGATATGACATACAAGATCCAAAAGACAAAACGATAGAAGAAAGTACTGCCCTTACAATAATAATACCAAATGTTAATGGCTAAACTCCCCAGTACAAGACATAGACTGGCAGAAATGGATTAAAAACAGGACCCATCTGTATGCAGTCTACAGGAAACTCACACAAAAATAGGCTGAAAGTGAAAGGTTGGAAAAAGGTATTTCATGCGTTACCACAAGAAGAAAAAAGTGGTAGTAGCTATGTTAATATCAGACAATTAAACTTTCAAATGTGAAACAATTTAAAGAGACAAAGATGGACACTATATATTAGTAGAATAGCCAATTCATCAGGAAAACATAACAATCATAAATAAGCACCAAGCCAGAGTGCCCCAAAATACATGAGGCAAACTCTGACAACACTGAAGGGAGACGTAGATACCTCTACAATAATAAGTTGAGACTTCAATACACAGCTGTCATCAGTGGATAGAACATCTAGATAGAGGATCAACAAGTAAAGAGAGATGTTAAATTGTACAATAAATGAACTAGACAACGGAAATTTATAGAATACTACACCACACAATAGGATACATATTTTTCTGAAGTGCTCATGACTCATTCTCTAAGATGGACCACATGTTGGGTCACACAGCAAGTCTCAACAAATTTAAAAATATTGACTTTATACAAAACACTTTCTCAGCTCATAATGGAATGAAGTTGTAAGTCAATAACAGTCAGAATGTCAGAAAATTCACAAATATATGGAAGCTAAACAACACACTCTTAGACAACTAGTGTTATAGGAAGAAATTGCAAGAAAAATTAGTAAACTCCTTAAGCCAAATGGCAATGAAAACACAACATATCAAAACTTATGGGATGCAGCAAAGGTAGTGCTGAGAAGGAAATTTATTACCCCAAATGCCTATATAAAAAGAGAAGAAAGAGCAAAAATTGAGGAATTCACTGTTCACTTGGAGAAACTAGAGAAAGAACTGCAAACTAACTGCAAAAAACAGAAGGAAAGAAATAGCAAAAATTAGAGCAGTAATAAATGAAAATGAAATCAAGAAAGCAGTAGAGAGAATCAAGAAAACCAGAAATTGGTTCTTTGAGAAAATCAGTAAAATTGATAGACCCTTAGCTAGGCTAACACAAAAAGAGAATGGTTGCAAATAAATACAATCAGAAATGAGAAGAAGGGGGCATAACTACTATCCCCACAGAAAAAAGGAGATAATGAGAAGATTACTATGAGCAACTATATGATAATAAACTTAGACAACTTAGACCAAACTGGGCAACTTCCTAGAAAAGCATGAACAAACAACATTGAATAGAGAAGAAATAGATGACCTCAACAAACTAATCACAGGTTAAACAGAATGAGTCAGTCATCAAAAAGCTCCCCCACAGAAAAGCCCAGGACCAGATGGCTTCACATGTGAATTCCACCAAGCATTCAAGAAAGAATTAATACCAATCCTGCTCAAAACTCTTAAAAAAAAACTGAAGAGGAGGGAATATGAAGCCATATCACCTTAATACCAAAGTCAGACAAGGAGACTACAAAAAAAGAAAATTATAGACCAATTTCTTTAATAAATATAGGTGCAAATATCCTCAACCAAATACCTGAAAGTTGAATCTAGCAGCACATCCAAAGAATCATACACCATGAACAAGTGGGATTTATTCCAAGTATGCAAGTTTGGTTCCATAGAAGAAATCAATTAATGTAATGTACCACAACAATAAATCAAAGAAGAACATGACTGTCTTGTTCAATGCAGAAAAGGCATTTGACAAAATTCAACATCCTTTCTTGATGAAAACACTTCAAAGAATAGGAATAGAAGGGAACTTTCACCATGTGACAAAAGTAATATATGAAAAGCCCACAGCTAACATCATACTCAGTGAGGAAACACTGAAAGCTTTCCATCTAAGATCAGGAAGAAGACAGGGATGCTCATGGTCACCATTGTTGTTCAACATTGTGCTGGAAGTTCTTGCTAGAGCAATTAGGTAAGAAATAAATAAAAGGCATCCAAATTGGAGCAGAAGAAATAAAACTTTTGCTGTTTGCAGATGACATGATCCTATATGTAGAAAATCCAGAAAAATCTACAGCAAAGCTTCTAGAGCTGATCAATGAATACAGCAAAGTGGTAGGCTACAAGATAAAAAAATCAGTGGTGTTCCTATACACAATTAAAGAGCAACAGGAGGAGGAAATCAAGAAAAAAATTTTATTTACAATGGCAATCAAAAGAATCAACTATTTAGTAATAAATTTAACCAAGGCCACAAAACACTTATACACAGCAAACTGCAAGAAACTGCTAAAAGAAATCAAAAAGGACCTAAAAGGTGGAAGGACATACTGTGTTCATGGATTGGAAAATTAAATATAGTTAAGATGTCAATTCTGCCTAAAGTGATTTATAGATTGAATGTAATTCCAATTAAAATTCCAACAACTTAATTTGCAGAAATACAAAACCAAAAACCAAATTTATTTGGAAGGGTAGGTTGCCCCAAAGAGCCAAAAATATCTTGAGAATGAGGAAAGAATTGGGAGGTCTCACACTACTAGTCTTTGAATCATACTACAAAGCTACAGTGGTCAAAACAACATGGTATTGGCATAAAGATAGATATACCAACCAATGGAATTGAATTGAGTGCTCAAAAATAGACCCTCGCATCTACAGAGAATTGATCTTTGAGAAGGCAATCAAGCCAAAGCAACTGGGACAGAGCAGCCTCTTCAATAAATGGTATTTGGAGAACTGGATATCCATTTACAAAAGAACGAAAGAGGACTTCTGCTTCACACCTTATGCAAACATTAACTCCAAGTGTATCAAAGACCTAAACATAAGCACTAAGACCTTAAGACTCTTAGAAGAAAATATAGGGAAATATCTTAAAGATCTTGTGATAGGAGGTTGTTTCCTAGGCCTTACACCCAAAGCACAAGCAATCAAAGAAGAAATACATAAATGTGACCTCCTCAAAATTAAACACTTTCGTACATCAAAGGACTTTGTCAGAAAAGTAAAAAGCAGCCTATGCAATGGATGACAATATTTGGAAATTGCATATCAGATAAGGTTTTAATATCCAGAATATATAAAGAGATCCTACAATTCAACAACAAAAGACAGACAACTCAATTTTAAAAAGGGGCAACAGACATGGACAGACAGTTTTCTCAAGAGGAAATACAAATGTTCAAAAACATATGAAAAGATGCTTAACTTCACTGGCTACTAGGGAAATCCAAATCAAAACCACAGAGATATCATCTTACAGCTACTAGAATTGACATTATTAAAAAAACAGAAAATTACAAGTGCTAGAGAGGATGTGTAGAAAGAGCCACACTTATTCACTGTTGATGGAATGTAGAATGATGCAGCCACTCTGGAAGGCAGTGTGGCAGTTCCTCAGGAAGCTAAGTATAGCATTGCCACATGCTCCCTCATTTCCATTGCTAGTTATATACTGAGAGGAACTGAAAGTTAAGACAAGATGGACATTTGTAAACCAATGTTTATAGTGGCATTATTCACAATTGCCAAGAGATGGAAGCAGCCCAAATGTCCATCAAAGAACAAGTGGATAAACAAACTGTGGTATATACACATGATGGAATACTACACAGCTGTAAGACAGAACAAAGACATGGAACATGTAATAACATGGATAACATGGATGAACCTTGAGGATGTTATGTTGAGTAAAGTTAACCAGAAACAAAAGGACAAATGCTGTATGATTTCACTAATATGAATTAACATTAATGAGCAAACTTGAGAGTTAAAGCCGAGAACACAGGTTATCAGGCGATAGAAAGAGGGTAGAGATCAGGCATTTGATGCTGAAGGAGTATAGAATGCTCAAAAGGATTGATTATATAGATCCAGAAATAGATTGTAAGTACACTGAACAAAGATGTCTGTAAGTAAAGCTGAAAGAGGAGAGCTAAGGGCATGTGTGACATCAGAAGAAAAGATAGACAATACGGACGGGGACTATATAACTTCATGAAAACTAGAGTGGTCAATGATTGTGACAAAATGTACAAATATAAAAATGTTTTTACACGTTGGAGAACAAATGAATGTCAACCATGAAAAGTGTTGGAAAAGAGTTGGTATTAGGGAAAAATATCAATGCAAACTGGATTCTATGGCTAACAATATCATTGTAATATGCTTCCATTAAATGTAACAAAGGCAATATACGAAAGCTAAATGTCTATGAGAGGGGTATACAAGGGAGGGGTATGGAATTCTTGGTAGTGGTGGTGTTGTCTGACCTCATTATTTTATTTTATTTTTTTTTTTATCTTTTTTATTATTTAAGAATTTTTTTTGGAGTAATGAATATGTTCAAGTGATGATTTTGGCGATGGATGCACAACTATATGATGGTAGTTTGAACAATTGATTGTGTACTGTGGGTGACTGTATGGTATGTGAATATATCTCTGTAAAAATGCAGGGAAAAATATAAACAGAGGGATACAAGTGCTGGAGAAAACGTGGGAGAAAGGGACGTACCTATTTACTGTTGGTGGGGAAGTAGAACGGTGTAGCCTATCTGGAGGACAATGCGCTGGTTCCACAAGAAACTAAGTATGTTGGTGCCACAAGGCCCTGAAAACCTCATTGTGTGGTATATACTTGGAAGATCTGAGAACAGAGACATGAATGGACATTTGCACACTGGTGTTTATGGTGGCACATTCATGATTTGCAATGGATGGAAGTGGCCTAAGGATACATTGACTGATGAACAGAATGGTGAACTGTGGCGTATGCATACAATAGAATATTGAGCAGCTGTAAGAAGGAATGAAGCTGTGAAACATGCAACTAGGTGAATGGATCTTGAGGACACCATTTTGAGTAACATATACCAGGAACGAAAAGACAAACTATAATGCCTCACTAATATGGACCGACTGTTGTGTGTAAACTCTGAGGGTTGAATCTTGGAACACAGCTTATTGGGGGAATGCTGATTGCAGCATTCTGTAGATTGTAAGCTCTTACAGCAGTAACATCTATTCCTGAGTTATAGTGGTTGTCTCCAAATTCTGGGATGCTGAGCTCTTTGTGTATGACCTGGTTGTCTCTGGAACTTTGGGTATCTGTGTGATACCTGAGACTCAGAGCAAGAGCTCAGCAGCTATGATTGTCAGTATTATCTCATACAGTAAATGTTCAAAAAGCTGGAAAGGAGTTCAGGCTTCAATTAGAATTATGAATGAAGTGGATCTAGTTAGGACTAAGATAAACCAGACTAAAGGGAAAAGGATGTTATTGACTGTGTTTTAAAACTTAAACTTCTGTGTGAGATCAAGGGAAGAGTTGTTTATTTGTATAGGATATATATTTTCTGCAGCACACTAAAGAATTTAACTTGTACAGTCAGTTTATTCAAACAGCATAGTTGCACAGAACTTTACAGATTAGCTTGAAATCCTGATACATCCCAAAGTAATTTGGGCAAAGAATAAAAATATATTTGCAGGGCCCCCCTGAGGAACTGGGAAAAAATGTGGAAATGTTGGGCTTCCCCACCTGGGTTATTACTGAAATTCTCACAAACAATTAGGACTAACAGTTTAGTAGGCCGAGCTGCTGATCTTGTGGCTTGCCCTCATGAAGCTTGTTACTGCAAAGGAGAGGCTAAGTCTACTTATAATTGTGCCTAAGAGTCTCCTCCAGAGAACCTCTTTTGTGGTCAGATGTGGCCTCTCTTTCTCTCTGTAAGCTCACTTGACAAGTGAACTCTCTGCCCTCCCCTCTACGTGGGACATGACTCCCAGAGGTATAAATCTCCCAGGGATGAGCCTGGACCCAGCACCGTGGTATTGAGAAAATCTTCTTGACCAAAAGTGGGAAGTGAAATGAAACAAAATCAAGTTCCAGTGGCTGAGAGATTTCAAATGGAGTCGAGAGGTCACTCTGGAGGGAATTCTTATGCACGATATAGATATCCCTTTTTAGTTTTTAGTGTATTAGAATAGCTAGAAGGAAATACCTGAAACTGTTGAAATGCAACCCAGTAGCATTGATTCTTGAAGATGATTGCATAACTATGTAGCTTACATGATGTCACTGTGCAATTGTGAAACTTTGGGTCTCACACTCCCTTTATGCAGTGTATGGACAGATGAGTAGAAAAATGGGGACAAAAACTACATGTGGAATGGAGTGGGATAGGGAAGGTGGAATGCTTTGGGGGTTATTTTTTACTTTTACTTTTTTTCTTATTTTCATTCTTTTTGGAGTAAGGAAAATTCCAAAAATTGATTGGGATGATGAATGCACAGCTATATGATGGCACTGGTAACGGCTGATTGTGCTCTATGGATGACTGTATGGTCTGTGAATATATCTCAATAAAACTGAATTTATACACATATATATAAAATAGCCAGGACTATAAGACTGTTAGAAAAAAAATGTAGGGAAACTCTTCAGGACCTTGTGTTAGGCAATGGTTTCTTAGACCTCACACCAAAAACATGACCAGCAAAAGAAAAAATAAATAGATGGGACCTCATCAAAATTAAACCCTTTTGTATATCAAAGGACTTTATGAAGAAATTAAAAAGACAAACTACAAAGTGGGAGCAAATATTAGTAAGGGTTTAATTGACAGAATCTTTAAAGAAATCTTGTAACTCAAAAGAAAAAGATAAACAACCCAATCACAAAATGATCAAAATACTTGAATAGCTATTTCTCCAAAGAAGATATACATATAACAAAAGAGCACATGAAAAAAATGCCCAACATCATTAGCCGTTAGGGAAACCATAATGAGATACTACTTCACATCCACTAGAATGGCTACTATTAAAAAAAGAAAACAAAAAGTAAGGTTTGGAGAGGATGTGGAGAAACAGGAACACTCGTTGGTGGGAATGCAAAATGATGCAGCTACTGTGGAAAAAAATTGTGTGGTTCCTCAGGAAGCTAAATGTAGACTAACCATATTACCCAGCAATATCACTTCTAGTTTTATACACAAAAGAATTGAAAGCAGGGAATTGAAAAGAATTTGCACACTAATGTTCATGGAGGCATTATTCACAATTGCCAAAAAGATGGAAGCAACCCAAGTGTCCATCAACAGATGAATGGGTAAGCAAAATGTAGTTTATACACACAATGGAATAGTATGGAGCCATGAAAAAGAGTGAGGTTCTGATACATGGGACAACATGGATAAACCTTGAAGACATCATATTGAATGAAGCCAGAAACAAAAGGACAAATATTGTATCATCTCATTGATATTAAATAATTAGTATAAGCTAATTCTTAGAGTCAGAAACTATAATACAGGTTACCAGGAGCTAGGGCGGGTTAGAGAATGGGGAGTTAAAGATTAATTGGTACAGAATTTCTGTTGAGGGTGATGCAAAAGTTTTGGTGATGATGGTAGCACAATATCTTTAATGTAATTAACACTACTGCATTATATATCTGAATGTGGTTAAAGGGGGAAATTTTAGGTTGTATATATGTAACCAAAATAAAAATTTAAAAAAAAGAAGAGATCGAAAGCTTTTTAACTGACCCTACTGCCTTCAGCCACCAGGATTCCATCCATGAAGCATGGAGCAATAGAAGGAACACAGCCTTAATCAGCAGGAATATAGCATTATTCAAGTACCAAATTTGTAAAAGCTTCTGTTGAAAAGTTAGTAGTTGGTGTTGATGCGATAGCAGTGAGATGGCTGGTAGGCACTTTTACAGGTGCCATCTTTTTATCAGAAATTTAGTCTATGTGTCAAGGACCTTAAAAATATTTACAGACTTGCTTCAGTAAGCCCGCTATTGTACATCTCTTTGAAGGAGATGGTTTGAGATTCAGACAAAGGTTTACATACAAAGATTTTATATCACATTTCTTTGCTTATTAAAATTTAGATCAAATGATTGTATATACACAAAACAAGTTGTTTTATAGTCATCATATACCATGTTTGGAAAATTTTTAAATATTAGTAAGAAAGCTCAGACCACTTAATGTCAAATAAAAAAGGAATACATCCTGTTATTTATAATGTATGGTTTCAGTCATTATATTCAAAAAATAAAACCTTATAGGAAAAATTTTTTGAATCCCTTTTATCTAGCCCAAGAATAAACCAACATGATCGTGTCCTCTACCCAAAGCATAATCCCCTCCAAACCTCTTGACCTGGCCTTCCTCTAAGGGGAAGCCATATAGATCACATGATTGTCTTCCCCTAATTAGCAATTTTACTTAGACATGGCTTTTCTCATTTCCATATGATTAACATAAAGGGGCCTAAAATAGGGGCATCTGGGTGTGATATCTGTATACTTCAATCTTGCTTGGATACTCTGGCTGAACTCAAATTGTGTTCTTGTCTTATTCTTGGTCACAGGAAAAAGAAAACACTGCAGCCTGCTTATGGACTTGTCTCTTTCTCTCTAGGTCTCTCTCTTGAATTCATCAAATTAACACATTCTGTTTTTTTAACTAAGTTTTCCCATTTCCCTTGTCCATTTCCATTACACTTCCCTCTGATTAGCACTGCCTAATTAGGTGGACTCTTTCTATCTTAAAACTCAAGCCTTTCTCTAGCTCAGGACATATTTAGTTCATTATTTATTTGATTATTTCATTCCTTCCACTCTCTGTTTCCTCCTACTGGGACTTCTATTAGATAGATATTTGCTCTTTTAGATATGTCTTGAAAGTCTCCTAACTTTTCTGCCATAATCTTCCTATCCTTTTCTTTGGCACCATATCTAGGGATAAGGCTTCCAATTCATCCTCTAGTTCACTAACTTGGGCTACATATATGCTTATTCTGCAATTCAACCATTCTACTGGGACTTTTACAGTAATTATTGTTCAAAGTAACTGGTTTTTCTAAGTAATTCTTTTTCAAAGCTGGCAACTCTTAGTGGATGTGTGTTATCCTCTTACATTTTTTGAGAATCAAATGACATCTATTTTTAATTTCTCTTTGTTTTCCTCAGGGGTTGGTTCTTTTTGTGTCCTTGGTGTCTTGCATTTATGCTATTGGTTTTCCCTAAATATCTGGTGATCCTTGATTTTCTGTTCACAGATGTGTGAGGGTCTAAATCTGGTTCTCAACCTTGGTTGCTCATTAGAATAACTTTGAGAGTATTTTAAAAACTTTGATGTGTAGATCATACTATAGACTAATTAAATCAGAATTTCGTGAGGTGGGACCCAAGCACTAGAATTTTTTGTTTTATTTACTTCATTTTTGATATATTTTACATACCTTATAGTGCACAAATTGTAAGTGTATAACTGAATAGATCTTTACATATATATATATACGAACACATGCACCACCACTAAGATAAAGATATAGATCAAAGATTAACAAACTTTTCTGTAAAGGACCAAATATTTTTGGCTTTGTGGTCCAGCCAGACTCTGTCGCAAGTACCCCACTCTGTTGTAGTATAAAAGCAGCCATGGACAATACGTGAATGAATGAGCATGGCTGTGTTCCAGTAAAACTTTGTTTAGCAAGACAGGTGACAGTTGTATTTGGCCAGTGAGCTGTAATTTGCTAAGCCCTGATATAGACTATTTCTAGCACCCCAGAAAACTCCCTATTGCCCCTTCCCAGTTAATGCCTTCCCAAAACTAGCCCCTATTAAGTCAGTATTTTAAAGCTGTCTGAGTAATTACAATGTGGAGCTAAGGTAGAGAATCACTAATCTAGACTGATCGATGTTACTAGCTGTGTGTATTACCACAACATAGTAAAATTTCCTGTTACTTAGGCTTACAGAATATAGTGGCTTATGTTATCATCAGAGACTCAGGTTCTTTCCACTTTTCTATCCATAGGCTTCATCCTATGGATGGTTCTTCTCAGGTTTAGGATGCCTTTTTCTTTCAGGTGGGCTTAGCTGTTTTCTCATTTGCAATCAGAAAGAAGAAGAGAGAGCCTGGTGGAAATTCTTCCAAAAGAATGACTGAAAACTCTCCAAGAATCCCTTAGCCAATTTCTCATTTCTTGTTTGCATTCCTGAACTAATTATGGGCAAAAGGGGATGGATTATCTCAGACCAATCATGTCTGTTCCAAGAACTGCAAAGGGTAAATTTCACTCAAGGCATATATGATCAGTGTGGAAGGAGTGGATTCATAAACAAAACCCAGGGTTGTGTTAGAAAGGAGGAAGGGAGAAATGCATTCTAGGCAGGAAATCAATAATACCCACTCCATCTGAGCAGACATTTCTAAGTGGTATAAGTTAGGAAATCTATTAGAGAAGGGCAATGTGATTGAGTAATTCAGAGCCTGTAAAAAGATAGGTAGACTTGTGCATATTGTTTTACCATTCTATGCCTCAGGTTCTTCATCTGTACCTACCTCACAAGGATGTGTGAGAATTCGTTCATTTACAAACACATAGGCATGACTATGTGTTGGGCAGTATTCTAGTAGGAACTACTGTGGTCAACAAGAGAATTCCCTGTCAGAGAAAGCTTGCTTTTCAGGGTATGTGTGTGTATTTGCATTGGGAAATGGAGATAAACATTGGGAGAAAACCTAAAAATATAATTTCAGGTAATAATAAGTACTGTAAAGAAGGGAGAGTGGGTAAGAGGAGGTGTTTGAGAGACAGTGTGCACCTGGCAGGTGGAGACGTGAGGCAAGGTGAGCAGACCCTGGGAGTTGGACTGTAACGATGGGTGGGGGTGGGGATAAGACCATGCCGGGCCTTCTGGCCTCATTGAGAGATTCCAGTTTTATTCTGCACCTGCCTGGAAGCCGCTGGCAAGTTTTGAACAGAGGCATGAGCGGATCCGATTTATGATGAACAAGGTCACTCTGGCCACTATGCAGAGAATAGAATGCAGAAAGACAGGGGAGACGCAGGAGGGGGGTGGCAAGGAGCCACTGCCTCTCAAGGCTCTGACCTCACAGCACCAGGGAGCCTGCCTTGCCGTGTGCATTCAAGCAGGTTGGGGTGAGTGGGAACCCCCACTTCCCTGGTTCCACAGTAACATGTGCGGTACTTCAGAGGTGACATCCTGGCCACTTTTTCCCCCTTTCCCTTTCTCCTCCCCAAGGGTGAAGTAGTGACTGATGGGTGGGACTTTAACGAAGGCACTGAGCCTAACCCTCTGGTGCAGCCCCCTCCTCCCTTTCTGCTCGGGGGGGTCAGTCTGTCCTCAGCAAGTTACAAGAACACTTTTATGATGTGCTCCCCGCCAAGCAGAGAGGGGTCTGACCCAAGGAGAAAGCTGGGCATTGGCCAGCTATGCTGACACCTGGGTAGGCTCATCTTTGGAATTTGGGGGAGGGTCTGACAAGCCCGCTGTGACTGCCCATCTCAGCTAAGGCTTCCAACCCAGGTTGCATCAAGAATCGAGCCATTACTTCCGTCTGCAGTTGTCTGAGCTCAGGCGTCTCCCTCTCTCGTTCAGAACTCCAT
Organism: Choloepus didactylus; assembly: GCF_015220235.1. NCBI lineage: Eukaryota > Metazoa > Chordata > Mammalia > Pilosa > Megalonychidae > Choloepus > Choloepus didactylus. The sequence goes on from NC_051335.1 coordinate 34,801,499, forward strand.
AGGGGGAGTTGCACCCTGAAATCCCAACTCTGAGCTAGTGCTGTGGTCATCACCATGACCACGACTTCCTAGGGTCCAGATGCCCTGGCCTGGCCCATGGAGGGTTTGGCTTGAGCATCGCTTAGGCCCTTGCTGCCCCAGCTGTGACCCAGGGACCAGGGCAGTGGCACCACCTGGGAGCTTGTTGGAGACACAGTTTCTGAGGCCTGCTGCAGACCCTTTCAATCAGAATCTGCATTTTAACAAGACTCCTGGGGGATTCATAGGCACTTGACCATGTGAGATGCACTGTAAATGTAGTGTTTCCCTGTCAAGACTCTGTCAAACTAAGTTGGTTAATTTTGGAAACCCTGAAACTACTTTGACATTAATATCTGGGAGCAAATTGTTAGTAAAGGACTAATGTACTATGCAGCACGGATAATCCCTGTTTTGGTTTGCTAGGCTGCTGGATGCAGATACCATACAATGAGTTGGTATTACCAATGGGAATTTATTTGCTCATAGTTTGAGGCCATGAGAATGTCCAAATCAAGGCATCATCAAGGTGATGCTTTCTTTCCAAAGACCAGCTGCTGGTGTTCCTGGGCTCCTCTGCCACACGGCAAGGCAAACAGCAGCATCTGCTGGTCTCTCCCTGTTCTTCCAGGTTTCATGGCTTTTGTTCTCTTATAAAGGACTCCTGTAATAGGACTAAGACCTGCCCTGGGCCATGCCTTAACTGAAGTAACCTCATGAAAAGATCCTGCTTACAAGAGGTTTACACCCGTAAGAATGGATTAGCTTTAAGAACATGATTTTCTGGGGTACATACAGGTCCAAACCACCATATACCCGTACCTTGGATTCAGCCTGAGACAAATCTCAAGCAAACATTAGAGCTGTTGTATTATGATAGACTAATACACAGAGGTGAGTTTGCTGGCTCTCCCCTGATTGAGCAGTCTCACAATGCCTTCCTGATTACTGACCTTGCTAAGTGAAGCCTCCCCTGCCCCTCAGCCCAGATCCTGGCTTGGCAGCTGCTGTCTCCCAAGTGCCATCTCTTGCTCTCCACTGTAGGAAATTGTGCCAGCCTTACTTATTGTAATCAACAGAGCAGCCAGCACACTGCCTTTTGTGGAAGCCAGAGGAGGAAGGGGAAATGCAAGCCTTAGCCACTCCCACCTTAGGAACTGGGGTTCCCTCAGAGGTCTCCTTACTTTGCCCCCCTGGGTGGCTTCTTGATGCTCCCCAAGTGGGGCCACCAACTTAGAACAAATCCTGTGACATATGAATTATTATCACAGCCATTTTACTAACCAGCTGAAGGGGTGGGACTCAGAGAGGCTAAGAGGATAGCTTAAGGCCAGTCAGCTGGTGAGAGAGCAGGACTAAATCATAGTAGTATCTGACTCAAGATTTCATCCTCCTACCATTGGGCTACAGCTCAGGCCACTTCCTGCCGTGTCGTCCACTCTCAGAGAAGGACACTTTCAAAAACAGACGGCAGCCTTCTCAAGGTTGAAGGGCTTGGAGAGTTTCAGTTGCACATATCTTTGTGTGTGTGAATGCTTTCCTCAGCAACCCCTCAGATTGATAGAGCTCACATCCGTAATTACTTCCTTATAGGTGTGCTGACCTCTGCCTCTTGGTCTCTCCCAAAATACCCACAGCAGACACCAGGATTGGCCCTTGAGTGTCTCTAAGGGAGTGGCTCCCCACAAAAGGTGAGAAACATGCTTCTAGTAATGCCAAAAAGATGACAACCGTTAGGGCTTTCTGTGGAGAGCCGTCTCCCGGGACGGGCATAGCGCATGCGCTGTAAACCTGCTCCAAAGTCCCCCCGCCCATCGAGTGGTGCCAAGATGGCGCCCACATCCTGCTTCCGGCTTCTGATGTATGTAACCACCCGCTGTATTCACCAATCATGCTTGTGTGCGTAGCGTTAGCCCATTGGATACACGCAAGGTTTATAAGAAAGTTCCCGGGCAAAGCTCGGGGAGACAGCCCACAAGGAGCCGTACCTGACGGCCGCATCGAGGTTGTTCTCCCCCGAGGTGTCTCGCCCCGGGTGGAACCTGTAAAGATGATGATTGCCTAGTCCCATTAAAAGTTCATCTGCTTTACCACCGCGAGTCCTGAGTGATCACAAGTGCTCCGGGTAAGACGTTGTCCGCACCCTCTCTCCCCTTATCTCTCTGGTCCCCATCGCCGGCCGACCGAGGACTCGAGGCGGGGCGGAGAAAGCGCCGGACAAGTGGTGGCCCGTACGGGGAACCTCATTCGCGTTCCCCTCGACCCGACGGAGACGTGCTCCCGGGATCCGTGGTTTGACCTCCGCGACTGATCACCGCGAGAAGGTAAGCACCCCCTTTCCATACGAGGACTAGGGCCCGTGGGCGTTCAGGTAGCCCCGGGGACTCGGAAGAGCTCTCCGAGTGATTAAGAGATAGTGCCGACTGCAAGCATGGGGCAGTCTGAAAGCTCACCCCTATTAACCCCCTTAAAGACCCTTTTGAAACAGCGGGGTATCTCAATTAAGAGAAGTTCTCTCCAGCGATTTCTTGATGATGTGGCCACTTTTGCCCCCTAGTTTCCTTGTTCTGGCAGCCTTAATCTGCCCTCTTGGATGAAACTTGGTCGTGATATAGACCGAGCGCGCCAAACGGGTGTCTGTTTGGACCCGATTCTAGTCCTTATATGGGAGACTGTTAAGGGCCATATCGCTCCCTCCACGTCACAGTGGAAAGGCCCTGACCCGGTGCTCGGCTGGGCCGGAGGCTCTGTTTGTGTTTTTCCCCAGGAACCAGGACGTCAACCAGTGTGGGTTCCGGAAAGACTGGTGGGAACCGTGGCATCACCTGGGGAGGCCGGGGAGCAGCTGTCAAAAACGCCAACGAATATACGGCCTGGGCCATTGGACCAAGCCTCCGGCCTTCAGGGACTTGAGAACATTAGGGAATTGAAGCCTGTTAGTTTCGACCTTTCCACACTGGGCGAGACTGTAAAAAATCTGTGGGACCAAGTCACCTCTTGGTTCTCTTGGCCCAATTTGACTAATTGGATTCTCTTGATGGTGGGACTATTGGTGGGATTAGTCATTGTTAAATCTTTGCTAGAACGCCTGTTTCAAGCGCGGCAGTACCGTGTTACCACTATGATGGCTATGTCCTCCACCTTTGATACCCCCAACAGCGACCATTCTGATGGCCATACCCCATCCTGGCCGCCTCGGGCGGGGCACTCGGGAGCGAGGTTTGTAGCTAAGCGCGCAGCTGTGTCCCGGGTATAACGGGCGACGCCAGCAGTCATAATTTTTGTCTCAGGTAGGTCCCTAAGGCAGAGTCATAGTTGTGGCCAGACTTGACTCTAGCCAATGCATAGGGACGCCTAGTGACGCCTCCGACTCTGGTTAATGCTATCCCTGCCCCCGCCTTTGTCCCCCAGTTGCAAGGCAAAGCACTGCAGGGAGAGTCATGTTGTTTCCAGCTCACGGACTCTCCTGTCTCCATATGAGGTGAGCATTCTGGTCGGTGCTAGAGGCTCCGCCGCTAAATGGCTGAGACCTAGTCCAGACTCCCCAAAGCACCGGAACAAATTGTGAGCCATCTGGGTTCACGGGAGCACACTCATCACTGGGGACACTGGGTCGATATAAATAATAAAGGGGGAGATGTGGAGAGCCGTCTCCCGGGACGGGCATAGCGCATGCGCTGTAAACCTGCTCCAAAGTCCCCCCGCCCATCGAGTGGTGCCAAGATGGCGCCCACATCCTGCTTCCGGCTTCTGATGTATGTAACCACCCGCTGTATTCACCAATCATGCTTGTGTGCGTAGCGTTAGCCCATTGGATACACGCAAGGTTTATAAGAAAGTTCCCGGGCAAAGCTCGGGGAGACAGCCCACAAGGAGCCGTACCTGACGGCCGCATCGAGGTTGTTCTCCCCCGAGGTGTCTCGCCCCGGGTGGAACCTGTAAAGATGATGATTGCCTAGTCCCATTAAAAGTTCATCTGCTTTACCACCGCGAGTCCTGAGTGATCACAAGTGCTCCGGGTAAGACGTTGTCCGCACCCTCTCTCCCCTTATCTCTCTGGTCCCCATCGCCGGCCTACCGAGGACTCGAGGCGGGGCGGGGCGGCGCCGGACAGCTTTCCAATTCCGAATCCATCACAAGGAGGCTTGCACAGTGTTTCACTCAGCACACCCTGTCCCCTTCCCGGTTACAGCTTTTCCCCAAATACTTTCTCTGTGTATGGAACAAATGAAGCTGGGTCAGAACTTTCTTCTCCTTGTAAGGTCACTGACACCTGTTGCCTTGTTAATTGCACATTGTCACCTTCATATCATGGGCACCTCACAGGAATTAAAAATCCATCCCAAAACTCTTAATCAGCCTCATCAAATAATTATTCAGTATACAAGTAGATTGGGCAACTTGGAGTGTAATTAACCTACTGTTAATTGACCTCCTGGACTGGTCAAGTACAAAAGCCCCAACCTGTCCTGGAAAACTGCCAAAGCCCTGTTCATGGGGTGGCCAGTGGCCAGGGCCTCATCAAAGGGAAAGGCCACAGGCTCAGTCTCAGTTTCAGTTGCTGCTGCTGGAGGCAGGACAGGAAGGACCCTCAGAGACCAGCCAGCTGAGACCCCACATTTTACATTTGAAAAACCAGGATCCTGGCATAGGAATGACTTGTTCATAATCTTGTGGCTGGTCAAGCTGCCCTGTCTCAGAAGTCAGGTGAAAGATTTTGCAGTTTCTCAGTGCTCTTGGGGGAGAGGTAGAAGAGCTGGTAGCAGTCAGATTCCATGCCAAATTCTGAACGAGGTCCTCACCTGGGAGAATGACTTTGGGGGTTAGAAGTCTTTAAGCAAGGCTTTTAGGGCTATGGGAGAGTTTTGTTTTCTCTCTTTTTCTCTCTCTCTCTAAATGACTTTCATTCCTCCCTGAGCCTAAGGCTGTAACCTTCAAGCCATGATTCCCAGACTCGTATGGTCAGGCTTTATGGCTAATTCTAGATTCACTGAGTGCTGACACATGAGAATAGTCATTTCAAACCTCTAACCACTTGGTAACACATGGTGGCATGTTCCCACAGCTGCCCACTTGCTTAGACCTACCAGCTCTGAGATCTCCTACCAAGTAGAGCCCTACAAATCACACAATGAAGTGGGAAATTCTCAAAAGATGGGAATATCTAGTAGTCCTTGCTCTTTGCCCAGCACTTGGGCCAATTTTTCATTCCCAGTGCCCACAACAGTCAACCCTGTACATAGGTTGAAATAATAAACTGCCAGATAAAGCTGATTTCACCATGCCATAACTTCTACCTGCTCCTACCTAAGCTGCCTTCCCTCTCGGGAATGGGGCTCACCCCATCAGGACCCCTTGCACATTCTGGGAGCCCACTTGGGCAACATGCTTACAACTAGAGTAGATACCAAAGATAACGATACCTTGTCCCTGCCCTAAAGGAGGTCATAGTCTAGAAGTAAAGATGGCAGACCACAATGGATCACAACTCTGGAATAGGTGCTAGATGAAGGGGTATGAAAAGTTCTCAAGGGATCATGGTGAAAGGATCTCTTCATTTCCCTGGAGCAATCAGGAAAGGAGGCACAAAGGAGTGGACCTCTAAGCTAGGCCTGGAGTAATGGGTGAGAGTTCAGTTGGGGGGATTAGAAAGGCAGTTCTGGTGGCGGGACTAGTAAGAAGAAAGGCACAGTGGCAGTATAGTGGAAGGCACACTCAGAGAATTGCCAGGAGTCCTGTCTGTCAGCAGTGCAAGGTAGAATAGGGGTGGGGAATGTGGCAGGGAATGAGAATAATAAGGGGATGGAACTGAGTGCTTGCCTTTTCTGATCCTGTATTCTGGTTAGTTATTACTGCACAACAAACTACCCCAAAACTCAGTGGCTTAAAGCAACAGCCATTTTACAATATCCCAGAGTTCTATGATTTAGGAGTTTAGGCAGGGCTCCACTGGGTGATTCTTGTACCCACATGACCCTCATTAACAGAGATCACTCAGGGGCACTCAGCTAGTTGGTGGGCTGGTCCGGAGGTCCCACCACAGCCTCACTTGCATGTCTGGTGTCTTGGTGTGGATGGCTGGAAGGCTGGGCTCGGCTGGGACTGATCACCTGAGCACCTGCCTGTGACCTCACCAGCATGGTGCCCTCAGGGTGATTGGACTTCTTGTGTGGCAGCTCAGAGTTTCAAAAGCTAACGTTCCAGCAATCCAGGTGGAATATGCAAGGCCTTTAAGGACCCAGCCATGAAAGTCACATAGTATCATTTTCCCAGGACTCTATTGGTCAAATGTCATAAACATGCCCAGATTCAAGCGGAAAGTGGGTAGACGATTTAAACCTCCAGAGTCTGCCTTACCACAATCAACCAGCCACGGAAGTATCCAGAGTTTTCCTAACTCTTGAGTCTCTCAACTTTAAGGACCAAAAGCCATGGGAGCTGAACCAAGAAGCTCATTCATTCCAGGGAGCCTGCTCTTGGAGGGCAGAATAAAGGAGCCCCAGAACATAACCTTTCCTTGCAGACCTGGCCACATCTCGTTTTCTGGTGGCCAGAAAAGAAAGTGGTAACTAACTCTTACAGCATCTTTTAAGCACCATTAGAAGGGATAAAAAAGTTGGTAACCCACTATAGGGAAAACACCTTGCCCTGGGAATCCGACATTTACTCTCTGAGGAACAATAGACAAATCTGTTTTCCTCTCCAGGCTTTACTTCTTTATCTACGCAGTGGTGATGAGTCATACAATCTATTTATGGCAGTAAAAATAGAACCTATACTATATTGCTCAGAGGCAGTAATATCCATTTACTGAAATCCAGAGGCTCTAGAACTGTGATCTTTGTTCCTGCTGAAAATACTGATAATTGTGCTCTTAGCATTCTCATGACTAATTGTTGCAGTGTTCCTACCTCTCCTTTGCTTGCCCATATGCCTTCCAGTCTTCCTTTGAGAATACCCCTTCCATATGACTCCCTTAAATGCAAGCTGAAGTTGTTTGTTCTCTCATGTACCTCATCTACTTCATGTACCTCGAGGTCCAGAAATGGTAGTAGTGTCATTTTTGCTCCAGATCATGGAGCAAAAATCATCCAGAACATGATTCCTCCAACTTCTTGCAAAGAAAAAACAAAAAGAATTACAAAACCTGCAATTGATACCATGCTCCATCTTTCCTGAACTCCCAGTTCCTTAACCTTCTTATTTCCAAAAACCCTCTCCTCATTTCACTTCAGCCACTCTCTCCCACAGTCACATCATAGACTGTGTCGTTTCCTATTATTGTCCAACCTTCAGAACCAGTGATTCAAGTATCCCACTCTCTGACCACAAAATCCTTTCTTTCTCGACTGATGCTGGCTCTACACCATATTTCGGACTCACAAACCACTGATTCCTTTGTCTGCCCCAATCTGTCAGCCCTTTCCCTCATCTGTCTTTCTCCTTACCCTATTTGTGTTGCATGGCTCAGCAGTTCAGTTAAATCCTTCCCAGTGCCATGCCTAAACTCTCTTTCCTCTCATTTTTTCCCCACCCAACTCATTGGGCCTGAAGTTCAGCAGCTGAATATGCTGGAGAAAGTTACATATAAAGAAGGTTGATTCCATTCTAAATTCATGATTATTAACCTTAAGCAGCCCTACCTCAGTCCCTGGCAGTTCTATCATATGCTTCTGGCCAACATACCCTCCCAATTATCCACAGCAACTTTTGCAAAAATCTGCTATCTTCAAACCTCTCACCCCCTCAACCACTCAGCATAGGACCTAACTTCCTAATACTCACACATACACAAAATAGAAACCATCAGAAGGATATTTCCCTAATTTCTCAATGTCAAACCTATAAAACTACCTACGTCAGCACCCATTTGTACCTGTTCCTTTCATCTACATTAGAGTAGATGATCATATTTCTGTCTTGGTTAAATCCCTCTCCCCTTGCTTTAAATCACACTAGGTCCCAATTTCTCATGACATTACTTTATCAATTATCCCTTCTCTTTCCTATATGTTCAGCTGTGGCCTCTTGTCTGGAATTTGACTAGTGGTACAGTTGGAGATGTGCTGACTTGGCTAGTCTGTTGTATACTTTTACTAGAAGCAAGTACAGTGTACTGCTAGAGCATAGTGGTTTAGAACAGTGTTGTTCAAAGTGGCTGCATGGGATTAATCTGTTTTGGTGTGAGAAAGAAAACACCTTCATGGCTGCCTGCCAATATTTTGAGCAGTACTGCAGTTCATGGGTGGCAAGTTAATTGGCACATTTTTCTTATAGTTTTAATGAGATATAATTCAGTTACCATAAAAGTCGTCTTTTTAATGTGTACACCTTAGTGATTTGGGTATATTCACAGAGCTTTGCTACCATCACCACCACCTGATTCCAGAACATTTTCATTACCCCGTAAAGAAACCCTATTCCCATTATCGGTCATTCCCCATTTTAACCTCAACTGTATTTTCAGTCCCAGACAAATACTAAACTACTTTCTGACTCCCATCGATAGGCCTATTTTGTATATTTCATATAAACATAATCATATAATATGTGACTTAGTGTGGCTGGCTTCTTTCACTAAGCATGTTTTTGAGGTTCATCCATGTTGTATCTATACTCCATTTCTTTTTATAGCTGATTAACGTTCTGTTATATGGCTACAAAATTTTGTTTATCCATTTGTCAATTGATGGACATTTGGATTACTTCCACTTTTTGTATCTTATGAACAATGCTGCTTTGAACACTCATGTACAAGTTTTTGTGTGGACATATATTTTCTTTTCCCTTGTGTAGATACTTAAGAGTGGAATTGCTAGGTCATATGGAAATTCTATGTTTAGCCTTTTGAGGAATTGTCAAACTGTTTCCCAAAGTGAATGCACCATTTTACAATCCCATCAGCAATGCATGAAGGCTCCAATATCTCCACATTCTCACCAACACATAGAATGGGAGAAATATTTACAAATCATAAATCTAGAATTGTATCCAGAATATAAAAACAACTTTTGCAATTAAAAAGATAAATAATTTAAAAATGGACAAAGGATCTGAATAGATATCTCCCCGAGAATGATATGCAAATAGGCAATAAGCTTATGAAAAGATGCTCAACATCATTAGCCATCAGGGAAATGCAAATGAAAATCACAATGAGAAATCATGTCACACCCATTAGGATGGCTAAAGTAAAAAAATATATCATCCAATTTTAACTCAACTAACCCTCACAAAGTAGATAAGTGCCTCAAAAAGTTTCCTGCAATGAAATAGCATATTGAAGATAACACTAACAATGCAATCATGAATGACAAGAAAATGGCACCACTGAAATGTCAAATAATCTAGGAATACGCCTTTTGTAGGCTACATGACAAGCTAATCAGATGTGAAAAGAAATTGGCAAAAAATTGAGATTATCAAGACTATATGCAATTTGATATTAAATCACTATTGTTAATGAGGAACCTAGCACTAAATGTTTATTATGCCTTGAAAAATTAACTAATGACAGGGTAAAGCCTTTGGGATTTGTAACATATTTACAGGTATTATTTAACTCACCTTTATCTTATCCTTTTTAAAATTCTATCTGTAAATACATTTTATAATATAGATATATAATATGTTCATAATATAGATAATTAGTACCTGGTGTATGTATGTAATCTATAAATAGATATTCCTAAACTGAGGATGCATGCTCAAAAAATTTTAACTGATAAACTGGGCAATCACAAAAGTTTAAAGACTACTGTCCCAGAGCACAGATGTGGACTTATATCCTTGCTGAACCCCTTTTTACCCAGTTGACTTGAACAAGTTACTTAGCCACTCTCAGCTTCACTCCTCATCTGAAAAATGGGAATACTGATAACATCTACCTCATGGAGTTGTGAAAATCAAATGACATAATGTACATTGAACAGCACAGTATCTGTTTATGGTACATTCTCAATAAGTATCACATTGATGATGAGGAGGATTAATTCTTTCAAGGTAACAGAGAGGAATTACAGCCTAACAAAATAACAAACAGAATTGAATATGAGCCCTGATTGACCTTTGGCCCCACAGGATGTCCAGTATCAGTGCTGCCCTCTCACCTATGTCCTGTCTACTACTTTGTTCTCATCTTCCCTCCAAGGTTCCTCATCAGTTTTAGAGTTTCCAAACTTCATTCTTTCTGGCTCACCAGAGGAAAGGGAAAAGCACCTGTTACTTTATTAGGCAGAGCAATTTAATTTTCGTTGATCTTGCCTCTTCCACCTCCATTGTGCCCACTGGCTCCGTGTCTCATGGCTATGTGGTCTTAATAAGATGATTTTAAAAACAGATTTTTTCCAATAAAACTCAGCCTTCCTCCAGAGCCAACACACTCAAACTGCAGCCAGCTCTTAAAATAACAATTATATTCCTCCCACCATGAATGAACAAATAAATAATTGAATGACTGAGCCACCTTCTCTCCTTGCTGGAAGTCCTCATGGCCTCCTCCTTTCCAATCAAGTAAGCAGCCTTATTCTGTTACCTTTCAGGTCCCCTAGGAGCTGTCCTTCCTCATTCTGCCAACTCAAGCTGATTTGATTTCCTTCAGCTCTCTTCATGTCACTCAGGGCATTGATAGGGGTGGGGGGTGAGGGGGTGGTAATGAAGACTGTCCAGTTTATAGAGGAGGAAGTAACAGGATGTGGTGGCTTTAACTGTGTTTCAGGGAATAAGAGCTTCATGGTGTGGGTTTCAGTTTTCCTCTGTGTGCCGGTTTGGGTATATTATGTCCTCCGGAAAAGCCATATCCCTTAATGCAATCTTGTGGGGGCAGACGGATCAGTCTGCTGATTAGGGTGGAACCTCTGATTGAATTATTTCCATGGAGGTGTGGGCCCCGCCCATTCAGGGTGGGTCTTAATTAAATCTCGAGTCCTATAAGAGAGCTCACAGACAGAAGGAGCACAGAGCTGCTGAGAGAGACTTTTGGAGCCACTTGGGGGCTGATAGAGATGCTCAGAGATGCTTGTAGATGCAGACAGAAGGACGTTTGGAGATGCTAAGATGAAGCCCAGAGTTTGCCCTAGAGAAACTAAGAGAGGATCTCCAGACACTTAGAGAGAAATGCCCTGGGAGAAAGAAGCAAGGATGCACAGGAGCTGAGAGAGAGGAGCTGAAACACAACCCAGGAGCAAAAGAATAGCAGACGCCAGCCCCATGCCTTCCCAGCTGACAGGAGTGTTCTGGAGGCCATCAGCCATTCTTTAGTGGAGGTATCCTCTTGTTGATGCCTTAGTTTGGAAACTTTTATGGCCTTAGAACTGTAACTTTGTAACCAAATAACCCCCCTTTATAAAAGCCAATCCATTTCTGGTATTTTGTAGAATGGCAGCATTAGCAAACCGTAACACTCTGTAAATGAAGGATAGAACCAGATTAGAGAGGGAGCTTTGCAAACCATATATCCTATCCCAAAATTTCTCACTTGCCTCCTTGTGCTCCCATCCCCAAATCACCCCTCAAATATTCACTCTAGTGGAGGTTCACCACCTTGGTGATTCACGGATCCTGATGAGGAGTGCTTTATATTCTGCTGGTGTGGTGGTATAGGAAAAGGGTTAAATTCTACCGAATTCTATTATCTGTGAGTTAAACCAGAAACAGGAAGGTTCAGTGACTTAAAATTGGCCACCCACAGTGGGTATCCCTGGATGGGGAAATTAGAGTAGTTGTTATTTTCATCTTTTACATTTTTATACTTTCAAAACTTACATAGCTCTCTTGTGATTTTCTAATAAGTCACCATATACTAGCAAGTGTAATATTCAGGATGTATCCTTATATATACAGTCTGATCTCACTTTTGCACAGACATTTGTGTGTATATATAAGAAAATATCTGAAAAGAAAAGAGCCCAGAATGCAACAGGATTTTTCTCTGAGTGGTGGGATTGTGGTGATTTTGTTTACTTTCTCCAAACTTGTTGACATGCTCTACAATTTTTACAGTAAGCACTATTTTTTAAGCAGGGAAAAAGACATCATTTTAATATTAAACCAAAAATCCCTGCTTTGCTACCAAGAGGTTATCAAATGGACTCCATCCCTACCCCACCTTCTACCCCCTCCTCAGCAATGAGTTCAGATCCAGTGTCTTCCTGTTTGGTGGTAGCTGTTACCTCTCAGCTGTGGGACTAGTGGAGCCTGCCAAGCCTGGGCTTTATTATGTGTTTATAGAGTCCTGGTCAGAGTTCATGAGTGCACTCCCTCACTGCCTTTCTTTTAGTTCACTCAGTTACACACTAACACCAGAGGGCAAAGACAGTGCACGCTGCAGAGATACTGTGCCAGGATTCGACCTTTCTGGTACCAAGCCCAGGCCTGAGGCCATTTTCAGCCATCCAAGCATACTTCTGCCTGGAAAGATTCTACCTCTGCAAATTCTGTAGCAACTGTATCTCCAAAGAAGGCAGACATTTGAGTGCCTGTGTAACACTGCCTCCTGAGCAACAACTCTCCACTCTCTGAGTAAGCACTGAGTTTCCTGGAGAAGAAAAGTCCTTCATTTCTGGCACAGTCTCTCATGCCCTGAAATCTCCCTCTTTTCCCCTTTTGGCCCTCTGGATTGATGCTAATATTGATGCAAATTTATAGGGAGCTCATGATGCCACCACAGGCCTCAACTCACTCTGGCTCACATGTAGCCTTCAGCCCTACTTGTTCCTGGCCTTACTCTCAGCCTTTGACCATACTTCCTACATCATTCAGAAAAATAAAAGTAATCAGAAGAGAATTTCCATATGATACCCCCACCATACCTAAACCCTACCACCAACTGTACCCACATACACAACGCCAAAACCCTACCACCAACTGTACCCACATACACAATTTTCCTACTTTCACTATGAACATGATTCTACCTAAAGTCTTTCTCTATGTGAATTAGACAAATTTGTCTCTTTCATACATCACCAATTCATCGCTCTCTATTTTCTGTTTCCATTCAGTATACAAACATGCTGTTATTTTTCCCAGATCAGCAAAACTTTCTCTTTACCCACTTCTGCTGCCAGGTATTGTCCTGATTTTCTGCTTGCATATACAGCAAAACTCCTTGTTTACATTGTGTACAGTATTATGTCTACCTTGCCTACACTGTCTAAAACTTCTAATGTTTAATTTTTTTCCTGAATATATTCCAATCAGTCATTTTCCTTCTGTACCACCACCACCACCACCCACACACACACACAGAAACTGCTCTTGATAAGGTCACTGCTGACTTCTCAGTATTTGTCTTACACGACTTAGCAGCAGTCTTTGTCACAGTTAATTACACCCTCCCCCTTAACTCAGTTTGCAATTTGCTACATACTGTTGGTTTTTCTACTACCTCACTGGTGGCTCATTCTCAGTATCTTTTGTTGCCGCTTCTTCCGCATGAACTTTACTGCTGAAATGATCCAGGAAATAGTCTCTGAACCACCTCTCTCCACCGACACTAGTTTCCTAGGTGATTTTAACTAATCTCTTGGTTTTGAAAACCATCTACATACCCCAAACTCCCATATTTATATCTCTAATGCAGTCCTTTCTTCCAAACACCATACTTGTATATCCAGTTTTCTACTCAACATCTACACTTGGAAGTTTAATTGACATCTCAAACTCAACATGTACAAAATGAAACTTCGGATTATTCCTCCTCTACTTTCTCCATCTCTAGCCTTCCCTATCTCAGTTGATGGCAATTCCACAATTTCTGTTGCTCAGCACCCAAATCCTGGAATTATATTTGATTCTTCCTTTCTCACACTTCATATATAAGCCATCAAGCAGTACAGTTGTCAATACCTTAAAAATATATCCAGAATCAAGTGATTTTTTAAGACCTACATTGCTACCACCATGGTCCCAAACCATCATCATCCCTTGCTTGTAATGACACACTGACCTCCTAACTGGTCTCCATAATGCCTTCCATTCTCATCCCAGTAGTCTGAATGGTCTTTAAAAAACTAGGTAATAACTTCCAGATGTGACAGAGTAACTGGTACTAGACAAGCTATCCAGTTGTAAACAACCATAAAACTGGACAAAATATGAAGCAACTGTTTTCAGACATTAGGGAAGAGGCAGCACAGGACTCTTGATAATTGAGACAGGGAAAACTCAAAGCAAGCCTCAGAATTCACCTGACTCTCTGCCTGGAGACACTTTCCCCATTACTGTGCAATGATCTGGAGTCAAGGCAAATCATGGCAGTCCCACAGTGTGAGAGGAGAATACAGAGATCAGGGTAGCTGAAGTGGCTAGCATCTCAGAGTGCTGCGTAGAGTGTAGGACCCCAGAAGCCCATGTAGGGAACCCCTATGAGTCCTTAGATGAGAGTTGGGCTGCACATAAACAGAGTGAAATTACCTGAGACTTAAAAGAAAGTGGCTTATACAGGAAGAAGATCATAACAAAGATATTAGAGCTTGAACAATGCTGGGGGACATTGGAGCTCTTGCCCGGTAAGAAGCAAGAGATCTCATCAACACCTTGGTAACACCTAGATGTTAATGCTCATGAATATCCAGGTGAGACACCAGAAAGACTGTGCATAAGGAGTAAGGAAGACATCCTTTACGGAGGTTCACTCTAGACCCACTGAAACCAGGTCTAAAACCAAGCCTTGACAAGTTCTGCAGGGTAGAAAAAGTGTGGAGTCTAAGTCTCAACAAATTAGAGGTACATTTAAAACACCTCTGACTTTCCACAGATCCACCTAAATAATGCATCCAGATCACTCAAAACAAAAATTACATCTCTCCAGAGGAAAATAACAGAATTCAGAGACTCTACAATATATCATCCACAATGTCTATTGTACAGTCAAAACAATATATGCAAAGCAAACAGGAAAATGTGACCCAAAGTCAAGAAAAGAGCAATCAATAGAGACTGATCTTGAGCTTAATAAAACTGAAAAATCCATAGCAAGATTAATCAAGAAAAAGGAAAGGTAACATAAATAACTAATATCAGGAAAGAAGGTGTGGCTAAGACTTTAAATCCTACAGACATTAAAAGTATAATGAGGAAATATTATATACAACTTTATGTCAATTAATTTTTTAATGTAGATATGACAAATTTCTTGTAAATACAACTTAACAAAACTGATGTAAGAAGATATATACAATATGAACAGCCCAAATCTATTTAAGAAATTTCATTTATAATAAAAGAAACCTTTCCACAAATAAAAGTGCAAACCTACATGAAATAACTGGTATAGTCTTTCAAACATTAGAGAAGAAATAACATCAATCTTACACATATTTTTTTTCAGGAAACACACTTCCCAAGTCATTTTATAAGGCCAACAAAACCCTCCATGGAAAGAAAAATGTAGACCAATATTCCTCATGAATATAAATACAAAAATCCTCAATAGCATAGTAGCAAATTGAATCCAACAGTATATAAAAATGATAATACCTCATGACCAAGGAGAGTGTATACTAGAAATGCAAGTTTGATTTAACAACTGAAAATCAAGATAAGCCACCATATTACAGAATAAAGAATAAAAATAATATGATAATCTCAAAATAAGCAGAAAAAGCATTTGACAAAAGTAAACTCTCACTCATTATAAAGGCTTGCAGCAAGCAAGGAATAAATGGAAGCATCTTTAACGTGATAAAAGACATCTATGAAAAATCTATAGCTAGTATCATACTTAATGGTGAAAGACTGAATGCCTTCCTCTTAATCTCAGGAACAAGGTCAAGGATACTTTCTTATACCACTGCGCATTCAATATTGGACTTGAAGTCATAGAGGAGTAAGACAAGAAGAAGAAATAAAAGCATACAAATTAGAAAGGTAGATGCAAAACTGACTCTATACACAGACAACAAATCTGTGAAGAAAATACAAAAGAATCTTGGAAAAAAAAATCACCAACCACCAGAATCCATAAGTGAATTTAACAATATGCAAGTAGCGATTGTATTTCTATGTGCTAGCAACGATTAGAAAGTAAATAATAAAAGTCATTAACAATATTATCAAAAATATAAAATAATTAGAAATAAATGTAACAAAAGTGTGCTAAGACTGCACATTAAAAATATCCCTGAGAGAAATTTAAGATCTAAATAAAAATAGAGAAATAACATGTTCCTGGAATGAAAGGCACAATGTTAAGATATTCATTATCCCCTAATTGATTTCCAGATTTAATGCATTCTTAATCAAAACTCCAGCAGGTGTTTTAAAATTTTTAACAGAAAGTAGTTAGTCGATTCCAAAATCTTTTCAGAAATGCAAAAGAACTAGAATAGTTAAGATCGTTTTGAAAAATAGAGCAACATGGAGGACTTACACTACCTGATTTGAAGATTTAAAATCAAGTTGAAGCAGTGAAGCAGTGTGGTATTTGTGTAATGATAGACATAAAAATCATTGGAAGAGGAGAGAGAGTCCAGAAATACTCAGACACATACATTCAACTGACATTAGGCCAAGGTATCAAGACAATTAACGGGGAAAGAAAGTCTTTTGTTTTTTTAATTGTGGTAGAACAACTGGGTATCTGTATGGAAAAAAATTAACCTTACTTCTTACTTTCACTATACACAAAAATTAATTGGAAATTGAGCATAGACCAAATGTAAAAGCTAAAACTTTAAAACTGCTAGATGAAAACTTTGAAGAAACTTCCCCTCACCCCATTGCCTTGGAATAGGCAACAATGTCTTAGTCAACTCACAAAATAGCACTCACCATAAAAGGAGAAAAATAATAATTTGGGCTTACTCAAAAGTAAAAGCCTCAACAAAGAACACAGTTGGAGGTCTTATTCTATAAGATTTCAAGACCCACTATAAAGCTATAGCAATCAAGGCAGTTTAATATTGCTCTAAGGAATTACATGGAACAAAAGGAAGAGCCCCTAAACAGACCCACGCTTACATAGTTGTTTGATTGACAGCAAAGATTCCAAAGCAATCCAAAGGGGGAATAAAAGACTTGAAAAAATGGTTCTGGAACAAGTGTATATCTATACTGAAAAAAAAAAATAAACCCCAGCCCCTACCTCATATCATTAACAAAAATTAATTCAAGATGCATCACATTCCTAAATGTTAAAGCTAAATCCTGAAGAAATTAATAAAATGGACTGGATCAAAATTAAAACTCCTATTCATGATAAAATACCTCTAATAAAGTGAATAGGCAAGTCACAGACTGGAAGAAGTATTCACAAAACATACATCTGACAAGAGTTGTATTCAGGAGATTATCTGCCTATCTATCTATCTATCTATCTATCTATTTATCTATCTATCTATCTATCTATCTATCTATCTATGTTTCTATCTATCTATGAATCTGTCATCTCCTCCAGCTCAATGAGAGAAAGACAGTCAGCCCACTTTAAAAAATGGGCAAAAGATTTGAGCATGCACATCACAAGAAAAGATATATAAATGGCTAAAAAGCATTTGAAAAAGTACTCAACATCAGGGAAATCCAAAATAAAAGCAAAAGGAAATACCACTATGTACTCGCCCAAAAGGCTAAAATAAAACTAATGGAGAAACTGGCGCTATCATACATTGTTGATTGGAATGTACGCTGCAGTCGCTTCAGAAAAAAAGTTTCTTATAACTAAATGTATTCTTACCAAATGACCTTGCCATTCTACTCCTAAATACTTATCCAAGAGAAATGAAAACAATATATTTCACAAAAAAAGACTTGTTGAAGGATATTAACAGCTTTATTCATAACAGCTCAAACTGAAAAAATCTAAATGTCTCTCAATAGGAGAATGAATAAACAAATTATATCCATACTAATGGAATACTACTTAGCAATAAAAGGAATGTGCTACTTATACACACAAAATCATGAATGAATCTCAGAAAACATTTTGTTGAGTGAAAGGAGACTTACACAACAGAGTACATGTGATATGAATCAATTTATATGAAATTCTGGAACAGGCAATGTAGCCTGGAAAAATGTTAGAATGGTGGTCTTCCAGATGGTGTAGATTGGGATTCACTGGGAAGGAGCATGAGGGAATTTTCTGGGTTAATGGTAATGTTCTCCAATCTTGCTAGGAAACTGGCTTACTTAGGTATAAGCGTTTGTCAAAATTCAGTGACCATGCCCTTTAGATTTGTGCTTTTCATTGTATGCACATTTTACATCAAAAGAAAAACACTGTAAATAAATACTAAATTCTAGTTAATGGAATGTATAATTCACTTAAGAGAAAATTACTGATGCGTCTAACTTACTTTGAACCAAAAATAAGATGGATTAATGGATTGGTAGAGGGATGGATAGATGCATAGATATGTGATAAAGCAAGTATAGTAAACAAAGTAAACATGTGTTTGCTTTGCTGTATGTTTCAAAATTTTCATAATAATGTGTTGGAAAAGAAAATTTCTGCTCTTCCAAAGACCACTGAGGAAATCAGTAGATCAGTCAAGGGAAAATATTCACAATACATATATCTGGCAAAGGATTTATATTCAGAATATATGAAGAATGCTTTCAGTTTGCTAATGATAGAAAAGCAACCTGATTTTTAAAATGGGCAAAACTCTAATCAATATCACTGAATTATATATATGAAGGTGGTTAAAATGGGAACTATTGTGTTGTATATATGTTACCACAGAAAAAAGTTTTAAAAAATGAGCAAAGACATTAGCAGACATGTCAGAAAATAAAATATATATAAATGCCCCCTAAGACATGAAAAGGTGTTCAACATCATTATTCATCATAAAATTGCAAATTAAAATCACAATGAAATATCTCTACATCCCACTAAAACAGCCAAAATTAAAAATTAAAAAAATGATAGCCAAACTGCTAGTAAGCATATTGATCAACTGGAACTCTCATACACTGCTTGTGGGAATGTAAAATGGTAAAATCATTTTGTAAAACAGTTTGGCCAGCCATTCCACTACTAGGTACTTACATAAGAGATTTGAAAATCTATGTCCACACAAAAATTTGTAGGCAAATTTTCATAGCAGTTTTATTTGTATTTGCCAAAAACTGAATGAATAAACAAACTGTGTTGTATCTATAGAGTGGAATACTATTCAGCTATGAAAAAGAATGAACTACTGCTACACACAAGGCCATCATAAAAGAGTATATGCTGTGTGATTCAAGTTATGAGAAATTCTAGGATAGACAATGATAATGCATAGTGACTGAAATTAGATCGGGACATTATCTGCGATTGGAAGTGACAGTAGGGGATTGACTTCAAAATGGCATGAAGGAGCATCTTGGGGTGATGCAACTATACACATTTTAAAAATCTCATCACTTGAAATGTGTGCATTTATTGTATGTAAATAATACCTCAATGAAGTCAGTTTTAAAAGCACCTAAGCCAGATCATGGCACTTCTCTACCAAACAATTGCTCCCCATTTTCTCTCATGCTAAAAGCTAAAATCTTTCCGATGGCCTGAAAGTCCCTACGTGACCTGTTCCTCCTTCCTCCCAAAATATTGGACCTCAACTCAACATTCTTGGCCTTGCTCCTTCCACTCCTGCCACACTTGCTCTCCTTGCTTTTTCTGGAACACGTCAAACATACTCTTACTTTAGGAACTTTGCACTGACTATTTCTTCTAACTGGAATAATTTTTTTTCCCAGATATCCACAATATGACTCAGCCCTCATCAATTTTGGGTCTTTGTAGAATGTTACCTTTTCAATGAGGCCTTCACTGATGATCTATTTAAAAATGTGTGTACACACACTGATACACACACCTCTAGTATAGTTGTGTGACCGGCACCACAATCAACATACAGAACATTTGCATCACCCCAAGAAGCTCCTTCATCACCCCAAGTAGCTCCTTACCATTCTAAAATTTTATTTTTTTAACCTTAACACTCATCACCTTCAAATTGTATACGTTACGTATCACATGTGTCAGTCATTGTCAGTCTCACCTTGCTGGAATGAAAGGTTGACACTGGCAGGGATTTCTATATGTTTTGTTCACTGCTGTGTTGCCAGGGCCTGCCTGCTACAATGCTTAGGGCATAGCAGGCTCTCAGTAAATATTTGTTGAATGAAGAAACAATCTTCAGGCTTAGGTGAGGATCTTCTTGGAAGGGAAAATGTGGGAGATGACAATTAACAAACTGTCCCCATAGACCTGGTGGGTGGGACACTAGTTGGGCTTCTGTGTGACTACTCAGTGGCTCCAAACAAGCCTTTAATAGTCCAGAGAAGGGTGAGGGGATTGGGAGGCTGCATCCTAATCTGCAGCCTGCCCTGGGGGGCAATATCTCAAAATATAGAGTTGGATTGCAAGTTTGAGATAGATGATTTGCATGTAGGGTCTCTGGGTCTGCAAGAGGGAAAAAAGATCATTCTCTGAGGACTAGCCTCTAGGAGTCCCCTGAATTTGGTAAATTAGTGTGCATCACTTGACCTGGTGATTCTGAGGAAAGGGGCTCAGGCCAGGACAGTGTGCTCTGACGGAGGTAAAAAGGGAGGGAGAAGTATGGTTCAGAAGGGCAGCCTGGCTAGCTGCTAAGACATTTGACAAAGGAGGATGGCAGAGCTCTGGATTGGGCCTCAGGTAATGGGAATCAGACTAGTGGGCAGTTGGGTAAAATCAGAAGCTCCATGGCTCTTGGCTGAACAGGTTGAAGTTTGCAGGAAAAAGACTCTCATGCACTAGAGTTTGAATCACAGTGTGACAACTCTGGCTATGAAGACTCTGGTAAGTCACTTTTCTTCACCAAGTCCCAGTTTCCTCATCTGTAAAATGGACTATTCATGCCAGCATGCCACGGCTACTCTATGGTTAACATGAGGATGAAATGAATATGTGGCTGGGAGGCATTTTAGAAACTGTGAGGTCTGTGAAGATACCAGAGACGTTTGTCTGCAGGTCGTTTCTGGTAGCACACTGACTAGCTGGCCAGCCTGAGCAATTGGATGCATTTGAAGATGGAAACAAGGACCCTGGTTCAGATGAGTCTCTGGTGTAATGTGACCAACTATTAATATGTAGTCCTCTCTTGAGCTACCAGTAACAGAATCACCTTCTCCAGACTTACCATACCAAAATATCTAGGGCAGGGCTCAAGAATCTTCATATTAACAAGTTTCTCAAGTGGCTCTGATGACTGTGGGAGTTCAGGACCTGCCTCATCTGTCTGATTACATATGGAATTTCCTTATCTTTTTGGGCTTATTTCTATCCAGTACTGAGTTAGCTCTGATGTTCTTACTTGTCAAAGAGTACACCAGTTTCTGGAATTCTTCAAATCCATCTCTACCTGTCACATGGGTCATCTTGCCTATAGCTGGGGATATGCAAGCTGTATTACTAATCATGAGGAGATAGTCTGATTGATGGATAACTAGTCTGTTTTCCAGGTAGCAGCTGTGGGTGAAACGTCAGAACTGTTCAGTAAACATTGCTGAGTCACCTTCACGATCTTTGTTATGTACCCCCTCAGAGAGGATCAGCTGGGGAGAGATTTCAGCCTTCAGACTTTGCTAGGTTTCTGCTGAAGGTCTTCAGAGGCAGACAAACAAATAAATATTTTCTGTCTTTCAAAAACAGTGCCAGCTCACGTCTCCCGACTGTACAGGTTCAGCACCTGGGGGCCTAGGGAAAGGAGGGAAAAGAGACGGTGAAAGGCATGAGGCACAGTGCTTTTATGATGGCTTTTGCAGAGGAATGATTGCCAGCAATTTTTACTCAGAGTGTTAGCTGAAGGGAGCACTGGCTAGAGGCAGTTCTATGGTCCTTTGCTCAGCAATTCTTTTGAGCTTCCCAAGCAGCAAGAATTTGGTGGAGGGAAGATCTCTGTGCAAGGTCTATAAATATGGCAAATAATTTCCAGAAAGTTGGAATAGGGCAGAGGTAGCAAACATTAATTCTAGTCGCAATTTTACCACCGACTTGCTGGCCCTCTCTGGGCCTTCATGCCCATGTTGTTACATCAGTGGGTTTGGAATCTGAGCCCTGTATGTCAGTAGGGGCATTTTAGGATTCCATCACTGAGCTACAGACTTATAAACAAGTCTGCTCCAGCCTTCAGAGGCAGCTTTCTAAAAATATCAAACAACCCTCTTAACTTTACATCATTCCCCTCTGTGAAAGCTCTCCAGATATTTGTTTAGTTTCTTTTCCAGCTCCCTAAAATTTAGTGAAATAAAGCATGATTTCCTTTGGAAAAAAGCAGCCTGGAGAGTTTGGAGACAGCCTCCACCCCTGGGTCTTCCCGCCACCAAAGACTTCTTAGTACTTCAAAGCCTGGGCCAACCTCGCCTCTGCGGAGGCTACAAAGTCTTTAGCAACGTAGTGGGACTCAAGAGAGCTGAAAGCCTGAAAGATACATTTCAGATTTTCAAAGAGTATCACAAATTCAGGGTAAGGCCTGGATACCTTCTGCCTGGTGTTGTTTTCTCTCCCTAGTGCCAAGTGTTAATCATTGACATGACAGGAAGTGCCATATATAAGCACTTTATTCTGAATGAGGCCAGGTAAAAAGGTTATGACCACAAATCTTGAGGGAATTAGTGGCTTCTTCCTTTGGGCTTTGTTAAGTGGGAGTTTCCAAATTTCGGATTCCCTACTGAACAGAAAATGAAAAATCCTACCTCTTGCATTAGTTGTGGAAAAACCTAAAAAGAGAACTAACCATAGAGTGGATTAAAGAAATACACATACATATATATATATATATATATATATATATATATATATATATATATCATGTAATAGTCCCATGTGAATATCTAGATTTAAATCTGCATTGGTCAGGATTCTTCAGAGAGGCAGGGGGAGGAGGGAGGGAGAGGGAGAAGAAGAGGAAGGGGGGGATAGGAATTGGCACACATGACTGTTGTGGAGATTAGAAAGTCTGAATTCCTTAGGGCAGGCTGCAAGCTAGAAAGTCTGATAAAGATGATTCTGAAATCTGGCAAATCCAAACTCTGTAGGGAGTCTACAAGTTAGAAAGTGATGAAGTTTAATTCCCCAGAAGAACTTGGTTGGCTGAAGTAGAGGCAGAAATTCTTCTTTATGACATCTGAAATCCTCACTTCTCCCTTTAAGGCCTCAACTGATTGGATGAGGCAACTCACCTCAATGCTGAGGACAGTCTCTTTTGTTGACTGTAGATGGAATCAGCTATAGATCCAATCAACTGACCATAGATGCAAATCCATCTATGAAATACCTTCACAGTAGCAATCAGGCCAGTGCTTGCTTGACCAGACAACAAGATGTGCATACCTAGCCAAGCTGACACATGGAATTAACCATCATAGTATCACAAGGGCATTCTGGAATCCAGTTTTTGTTTCCTTCTTAGTCATTGCTCTGCTATCATTTTTATCCCTTAGGACTGGTCATCTATGTGATCCAAATTCAGTGGCCACCACAAAAGGGTTCCGACTTGCAATAATAGATAAGAGAACACCCATTCTCTTAAGGTCCTGGCCATGAAGGGGCCCACATTACTTCTGCTCAGTGGGAATTTTATCAGTGGGAATTTAGTCATATGGCTATACTTACCTACAGAAAATACTGGAAAATGTAATCAACAATAGCAGCCATGTGTTCTCATAATTCTATTATGATAGAAGAAGGGAAAATGTGTTTTGGAGGACAATTAATAGTTTTTACTATAGTCCACCTATCTTTCCACCTCAGTATTTGTGTGCACCCTTCTTTGCACACCAAAAATACAGTCTCTACTAGGGAGACAACCCAAAGCCTCATCTGAATACTGCATCCACTCATTGTCCAAAATCTCCTTGTGGTAAAATGTTGGAAAATATGTCCTTTTACAGGACTTCCTTAGGGCTTAAACAATCAAGACATTTGACAGAGCAGGGTTATGGTTTCTTTTTCTTTGTTTGTAATAATTTTATTGAGATATAATTCATATACTGTACATTCACCTACTTAAAGTTTATAATGCAATGGCTTTTAGTATATTCACAGATATGTGTAATCATCACCACAGTCAATTCCAGAAAATTTTCATCACCCCCCCGCAATAAAAACCCCTGTACTCTTTAGCTGTCACTGCCCAACCCCTCCATGCCCCACTCTTACCCAACCCCCAGCCCTAGGCAACTTTTACTTTCTGTTTCTACAGAGTTGCCTATTCTGGACATTTCATATAAATGGAATCATATATATGTGGTCTTTTGTGACAAGCTTCTTTCACTCCACATAATGGTTTCAAGTTTCCTTGATGTGCACTTCATTCCCTTTTATGTATGAATGATAGTCCATTGTATGGATATAATACATTTTGTTTATCTGCCCATCATTTGATGTAAATTTAGGTAATTGGGGTTTCTTTACCAAAAGGATTCTTTCAAAAACTTGGAATTATGTTTATGGATTGGAAGATTCAATGTAGGAACAATGTCAACTCTCCCAAAACTGATTTATAGATTCAGCACAATTCCTAATCAGATTTCTAGCAGTATCAGTGCACATGCATGTGTGTGTGTGTGTAAACTGACAATATGATTCTAACATTTATATGGAAATACAAAGGTCCAAGAATAGTCAAGCAATCTTGAAACACAAAGTTGGAGGTCTTACACTACTGGATATGAGGACTATTATAAAGCTATATTAATCTAGAGTAATGCAACAGAATAAAGGACCTTTTATTCTCATTTGATTTATGACAAAGGTGACACTGTAATACCAGATCAATTTGATAACCACTTGGAAAAACATAAATGAATTTACCCTTACCTCCGATTATATACCTAAATCAATTCTAAAGGGATTGCAAGTCTAAATGTGAAAGATAGAATGATAACACTTCTAGAAGACAATACAGGAGTACATATTTGTTAGCTTTGGTATAGGAAAATATTTATTTTAAAGGTCGTAACAATTCAATAGAGAGGGAGAAGATATTTGCAATATACCCAACAAAGGACTAATATACAGAATATATAAACAACTCTTAAAAATCAATAAGAAGGCAGGGCAAGAGGGCGGCATAGAGAGGTGTGGAATTTAGTCCCCTAGAACAACTTGTAAATAGCCAGGAACAACTAGAAAATAGTCTGGAACAACTGATGGGGGTACTTCTGTGACCAGAAAACATCATACACCAGTCAGGAATGGGTGGAACAGCTGAGATCACAGCACAGAACTGTAAGTAAAGCTCCCCAAACTGCAGAGCTGGTGTCCTCCCCCACTGACATGGCAGGCTGAGTTGTAATACTTCACTGTGGGAAAAAGACGCAGTCCCTGCCAGAAGCAAGGGAATGTAACTCAACCAAGCTCCAATTGTGGATTTAACTAACAAATTTGGACTACTGAATACAAGCTATGAGCACAGATAAACCAGGAGCAAACAGAAAAGGAATCCTGAGGTTTATCCTGGCAGAGAGGAGGCAGGCCTGATGGGAAAAAAATTCATAAATAAATAAAAACAAAGGCTTTTGGAGTTTGCTGAACTCCGAATACTGGAGAAGGGCTGTGTCCCAAGAAAAGGGGGACACAGAACCGGGTAGCAACTCTGGTTCTTCCTGGTGATCTGGAAGGCTGGGGACTGGCTCTGAAAAGGGGACTTCTTGCTTTTTTCCTTTTTTCTCTCTCATTATAAGAAGCTCATTAAAGAAAGCCTCAGGCAGTTTTCAATTGTCAGCATTGACCCAGGAATGGGTGAAGTTAAGATAGAGAGACAAAGGAAAAACTCAAGTGTATGGGTTTTTCTTAAGGCTTATCTTCCCTAAGAAAAGGGGAGGGCAGGGCCAAGCTCAAGGGGTGGCCCACCCTCAGAGAACTCAGACCCAGGGACTGGGGTGGGGCAGAAACAGCCTGAACTTGGATTATGACACCCTCAGTCCCTCACCAGGTCAGGGTCCACTGAGAATTAAATACACTGCACCTCTTTATGCCAATGGGGAGCTGCGGGTTGACAAGTACCACATGCTGGGCAGGATAGGAAAAGCACAGAGACTAGAGGCCTCACAGGACAGTCTGACAACCTGCTGGAGCTCATCCTCAGGGAAACTTCATACTGAATACAGCCTCCTCCTGAGACCTGGGCCTGTCTGGTCTGGGAAAATCTGATTGGGGTAATCAAGGAAACCAGATGCCTAGACAACAAAAAAATTACGAGTCACATTCTCAAAAACAAAGATATGGCCCAGTCAGAGGAACAAACACACTTCAAATGAGATGCAGGAATTGAAACAACTAATTATTAATCAAACAAATCTCCTAAATCAATTCAAAAATCAAATCAACAAGTTGAAGGAAGATATGGCTAAAGAGATGAAGGATAGTAAGAAGACATTGGGCAAACATAAGGAAGAACTAAAAGTTTGAAAAAAACAAATGGCAGAACTTATGAGAATTAAAGGCACAGTAGAAGAGATGAAAAACACAATGGAGACATACAACAGTGGATTTGAAGAGACAGAAGAACGGATTCACGAAATGGAGGACAGGATGTCTGAAATCCTACACACAAAGGAAAAGATAAGGAAAAGAATGGAAAAATATGAGCAGAGTCTCAGGGAGCTGAATGACAACATGAATCACATGGATGTATGTGTTATGGGTGTCCCAAAAGAAGAGAAGGGAAAAGGGGCAGAAGCAATAATAGAGGAGATAATCAATGAAAATGTCCCATCTCTTATGAAAGACATAAAATTACAGATCCAAGAAGCACAGCATACCTCAAACAGAATAGACCCAAATAAACCAACTCCAAGAAACAATAATCAGATTATTAAATGTCAAAGACAAAGACAGAATTTTGAAAGCAGTAAGAGAAAAGCGATCCATCACATACAAAGGAAGTTCGATAAGACTATGTGCAGATTTTTCAGTAGAAACGTGATCCATCACATACAAAGAAAGCTCGATAAGACTATGTGTGGATTTTTTAGTAGAAACCATGGAGGTGAGAAGGCAATGTTATGATATATTTAACATACTTAAAGTGAAAATTGACAGCCAAGAATTCTATGTTCAGCAAAACTGTCCTTCAAAAATGAGGGAGAGTTTAAAATATTTTCTGAGAATCAGACACTGAGAGTTTGTGAACAAGAGACCTGCTCTACAGGAAATACTAAAGCGAGTGCTACAAGCAGATAGGAAAAGAAAGGAGAGAGAGGTTGGAGAACAGTGTAGAAATGAAGACTATCAGTAAGGGTAAAAAGAGATAGAGAGGGAAAAATAAAAATAAAATAAGATATGACATATAAAATCCAAAAGACAAAATTGTAGACAGTAGACATTACGTTGAGTGAAATTAGCCAGAAACAAATGGACAGGTATCATATGGTCTCACTAACTAACATTGATGAGCAAAATCTGAGAGTTGGGAACACAGGTTATCAGGAGATAGAAAGAGGTTGGAGATTGAGCATTTGATGCTGAAGGAGGATAGAAGGTTCAACAAGATTGATTTATAGATCCAGAAATGGAATGGATAGCATAATAGTGTATGATGGTAACACAATATTGTAAGTACTCTGAATAAAGATAAGTGGGAGTACAGGTGAAAGAGGAAGGCTAAGGACAGGTATGACACCAGAAGGCAAGACAGAAGATAAAGGCTGGGATTGTATAACTTAGTGAAACCTAGAGTGGTCAATGATGGTGATTAAATGTACAAATAAAAGAATGCTTTTAAATGAGGGAGAACAAATGAATGTCAACATTGCAAGGTGCTGACAACTGGATGATTTAGTAGAAAAGATACAATCAATGCAAACTAGAGTCTGTAGTTAATGGCCATTTACAATTACCTAAGTCTTTACCTTTCACAAACCTGAGACTTTGAACTTTTCTGTTCCCTTCAATCTCAACTTGCAGATGTGGAAATTCTTACATGAGATCACTTCTTTTTAAATATTTTACTAAAAGCCACAAGGAACAAACATCACAAACAAACCTTCTGATTCTTTTCAATCTCTTTCTCTAGAGCTATAGTCTCAGTAGACACTAGACTACATTCAAGTTATTTTAGATGACAGAACTTACATGCTTTGCCATGGTGTGAAAAGAGTCACCAGATTTCAAGCCTATACTATTGTTTTAGTTTCCTAGGCTGCTCAAACAAATACCATGAAATGGGTCAGGTTAAGCAAAGGGAATTTATTTGCTCATGCTTTTGAGGCTGGGAAATTGCACAAATCAGAGCATCATCAAGGTGATGCTTTCTCCTGAAGACTGTGACTTTCTGGGGCTGGCTGCTGGTGATCCTCGTTTCCTCTGTCACAAAGCAAGGCACATAGTGATGTCTCCTGGTCTCTTTCTTCTCTTCCAGCTTCTGTTTCAGCTTCTTGCTTCCTATGGTTTTCTCTCCCTCTGTCTGAATTTCATTCCCTTATAAAGGACTCCAGTAATAGGATTAAGACCCATCCTGATTGAGGTGTGTCATACCTTAGCTGAGTTAACCTACTTACAATGGGTTCACATCCACAGAAATGAATTCAGTTTAAGAACATGTTTTTCTGGGGCACATAGAGCTCCAAACCACCACAAATATTGATATCTTTTTCCTCAACACCTGTTAATTTTTGTTAGAAAAGCACACTACTTCAAGATACAATTCCGTTTTAGTTAGGGTAAAGCTAAGTTGTTGTAACAGAGATCTGCCAATAAGATTACTGAAATAAAGCAGTTTACTTATCTCTCAAGTAGTTCTTCCCCCGTTTAAGTCATTTAGGAATCCAGGTTCCTTCCAAGTTGTTGCTTGGCTATCCATTAAGTCATTAACATCATCTGCTGATGCCCATGGAGGGGGTAAACCATGGTCTTAAGGTTCAGGCCAGGAAGTGGCTCCCATTACTTCTGCTTACATTGCGTTAGTGATAACGTAGTCACACAACAAAATCCAATTGCAGGATATTCTTGGAAATGTTGTCTAGCTGAGCAGCCATGTGCCCAGGTATAATATTATTATTACGGAAGAAAAGGAAACTAGATTCTGGTGCACAGCATTTAGTCTTGGCCTTACCCATTGTCACTAGTGTCTTCCACATCCAGAAGTTAGGTTGAGCTCTTCGTATGCATTTATACTTAAAGATCCCAGTGTAGTTTACCTTAGCAAGCATTTCCTCAGCTATTTTCATGCTTGACCTTCCTAACAACACTGTAAGCAGGCAAGGGGTGACTTTGGGGTCCCAATGGAAAAAGAAGCAAACAAGTCTCAAAGAAGTTATTGCCCCCACAAGTGGCAAGCCTGAGATTTGAACTTCCAAGTCCAAGCCCCTGTAATTTTTTCACTATCTTATGTTCCATTTTTTTCATCTTTCTAAAAATTATCTGCTTATTGTTCTTAGCTCCCTTCACCTCCTTTGCTGCTTTGCTTACTGCCCACTCCCCATACTTCCCAGCACATGTTAAAGCCCCAGCATGAAGAGGATCTTCTTTACCTTATTAGTTTGATGGCATGTATTCCCAAATGGAATTCCTGGTAGAGCTAGACCAAGATATTTTCTGGCCTTTACACAATTGCTGAAAACAAGTTAAGTCACTCACACTCAATGCCATGCTCTCCTTTCTGCTCTCCCTCACTGTATGTTCATCATTCTTTTAACTCTGAGTCCAACACACATTTCTGAGCAACAATCATTATGCTCCCTCAATATACATACCCACAGGCCACTTATGTGGCCACACTTGTGCCTCAGTAGTTCCTTCTTCAAACAGGGGCCAGAGTACTATTCTTAAAGCTATGTCTGATCATACTTCTCCTCTTCTCAAAATCTCTTTAATGATCCCCCATCTTATTCAGAGTGAAAACTAATGCCCTTCCTATGTGTCTCAAGGCACTTCAGAATCTGGCTCCTGTCACCTCCCTAATTTCATCCCCTACCACTTTCCCCTTTGCCCACTCTGCTCTAGCCACACTGATCCCATTGCCATTTATCCAACACATCCAGGCATGTTCCCACCTTAGGGCCTTTGCATACTTCCTTCCTCTCCCTGGAATGTTTCCCCTTCAGGTATCCACATGGCTCATTCCCTCCAATTTTTATCCTTATCAGTCACAGCATTCTATTTAACATAATAACCTGTACCTCCAGCAATCCCTTATCTCCCTCCCTTGCTTTATTCATCTTCATAGCATTTCCCATCTTCTAATATAATATATAGTATAATTATTTTTTAATGAAACTTCATGCGGTCTGGGACCTTATCTGCTGTGTTTATTTCTATATCCCCAGCCTCTAGTCCCTGACACATAGTAGGTACTCATAAAAGATTTGGTGAAAGAAGTATTAGGCCATGAACAATGACAACACAGCTGAGAGAGGAAAAAAGCCTTCACAGAAACTGAAATTGCCTTTACAAAGCCTATGTCCCAAATCTCCTGCACTTTATTCAGAGAGGAGCGCCTCAGTATTTCCATCAAAGCCTGCAAACTGCAGTTTACATAAAGTTCTATGAAATGTATAAATCTAAATTCTAATCTCAAAACAAATGAGAAATAGAAGAAGTGGAAGCATTCAGGAAGCAGACCCATTGACAACCATGAGAATGGCAGTTGACAGATTGACAGCAAAGGAAGGGAAGAAACACTGTCAAAAGAGACACACTGACTCAAAAAGCACATCCATCTAGGGCCATCTTTCTGTATGAGTAAAATGACTACATCTTAGTAGCCCCCGAGAAAAGTACCATCAGAGCGAAGGACAGGAAGTGAAGTATAAGAAATAGGAGTCATTAGGAATAAGTTACATGTGTCTGAGTGCTTTGTTTTGCTAAGGTAAAAAAAAAAAAAATCCAAATAGGTCTGGTAGAAAATTTTCCTTCCTCAAGTGGTTTAAATAACTCTTTACAAAAGCCCTGTTGCTATAAGTGGTGAACTTCTGTTAGATTCTTTCATGTCTAGCATGCATGCACTGTGAACCTTCACTGGGTTGGTTTGCCAATCATGCAAATCGCAGCCATTCCCCATGACCTGCTGGACAAGAAAGCAGACCCAAGGAGAGGATGAAGAAATGTGTCTGAGTTTATTCTTCCCTGTAACATTTCCTGGACATGGGGGGCCAGGACCTTAAACACAGGCAGCCTAGGCCCTGGGCAGGGTCCCAGACCCAGACAGAGAAGCCCAGGATGGGTCCAGTGAGTCAACAATCTAGGGATGCAGCCAGGGTCTGAATGACAAGGCACAGACATGAGAGTCAAAAGAACAGGGAAGAGGGACTTGAGTAGGTGTGGGAGGGGAGCTAGAAAAGGCAGTCTCAGCATCCTTGGGGCCAAGAGGCAAGGTCCAAAGGCAAGTGGAAAAACCCCCATCCTAATGATCAGAAGTCTGTTAGCCCAGCTGCAGGCACCTCAGTCTTTCTTCCATGAATGCTCCAGGGCTCCTTCCTCTGTCCAATTCTCCTCTTGCACTCCATAAGCTTCCTGAGGGACCTCCACCATTCCCATGGCTTCAACCACCATTTCTGTGCAAAACAAATTGGCTATGGGAACTGTGTAGCTTCTGGCATTAGGGGACCTGAATCTAGCCCAGCTCTGTTACTTCTGGACTGTGTCATCTTAAGCAAGCCATCTAATTTCTATGAGGCTCAGTTGCCTCAACCGTGAAGTGGGAAAAATAATGCCTACTTCATAGAATTGACGTAAGGATTAAATAAAATCATGAAGATGAATATGCTTTGTAAAACATAAAGTGCTCTACAGAATTATTCTTAATATTAATCAGTCAACCTCTAACCTCAACTTGTGTGCTAAACTCCAGCCTGGTTTCCTGGCAATTTCTACTTGGACATCCCACATATATCTCAGACTCAGAATACATGTAGCCCACATTTCTAAAACCCTTATCTTCCATTCCAATCCTTCCTGCTCTTTTTCTCTGAGTCCATATCAATGAAGGGTACCAGGGGCACTTGGGAAGAGGGGAGCGTGTCTGCAAAACTGAATTCTCTACAGGTTCTTCCCTTCCTCACCACCCACATCCAATCTGTCCCCAACCACCAGCTTGAGACTCATACATGAAGGATTATCAGTCCTTCTTCTGCATCCCATTTGTCCTCTCCTAGGTCAAATTCTCAGTATTTCTTTCCTGGAATGTTGCTATGGCATCATAAGAAATCTAACTCCTCTGGTTTCATGCCCTACCTATCAATTCTATCCTTGACATCACATTCAGACTGACATTTCAAACACATAAATTGATCATGTCAAACTCCTCTACTTAAATCCTTCAGTGGCCCCTTCTACACCTAGAAAGAAAACCCACACTCAGCACTAGGGCACTAGAGACACATGCCAGTTTCACATCTCCCCCAACTCTTCTGATTCCTCCAATGTCCTTGCCACTCCAGATCAGAAGCATCCAGAACAGACCATGTCCTTTTCAACCTCCTTGATTCTGTTCCTTTCTGATATACCTTGAAACTTACCATAGAATCAGATCCTTCTTGGATTTCTGGCAGTTCACAGTCAATTTGACATCAAGGGCACTACATACCCCTGCCCCAACATAGCTTTCTTTAGCTTACAGTGATTTATTTTTCCCAGCACAGACTCAGGTTAAGCATAAGATAACTTTAGGTCCAATTCTTCTTGCTCCAGTTCTACCACTAAAAAAAAGGAGTCAACTACATTGTGATGCCTTTGAAAAATGGTCCCTATGACATTGTTGAGCCATCAAATTAAGCAATCCAACACCCTACAGATCTCTGGACTTTCTGTTACAAATGTTCTTGTCATCTGAGCCAGTTTGAGAAAGAGATTCCAAATTTGTAGCTAAAAGCATCATAAATGATCCAACTCAGTAGCTGATTTGAGCAATAACACAAATGTGTGAAGTATGCAAGAATGCTATCATCGTTCTCACATTAAACAAACAAACAAACAAACACCAGAGA
Organism: Choloepus didactylus; assembly: GCF_015220235.1. Lineage (NCBI taxonomy): Eukaryota > Metazoa > Chordata > Mammalia > Pilosa > Megalonychidae > Choloepus > Choloepus didactylus. The sequence continues at coordinate 34,834,424 of NC_051335.1, forward strand.
TTGAAACTCATAGAAGAGAAGTGATTTGATCAAGAGCACACTGAAAATTCTATGACTGATTGCATTGATTGTGACAATACTAATGAAGCTCAGGGGATCAAATTAATAAAACCTATTCCCTTCTAATGTGTTTCTGTTAAGCTGCTGTGGGATGGGAAACCTGAACTCCTCAGGATAATTAAAACTATATGTAGACTGGAAGCGGGCAAGATGGTGGAGTGGTGAGGAGCAGAATTTCCTCTCTCCCCTAGAGCAGCTGGCAATTACCCAAGAACTACATGAAACAGTGCTTCCGGGGTCTCCAGTAACCAGTCACACATTGGACACAAGTTTGGAATTGGAGGAAAAGCTGAGATCGCAGCGAACATTTTAAGTTCCCCGGACCAGGGGTCTGGCACCCCTCCCCACCCAGACCTCACAGACTGTCTTGCTGCCAGCTCCCTGAAAGGGGTGGGGGGGACAGCAATCTACTGAGGGCAAGAAGGGAGGCTCAACCCAGCCTCAACTGCAGAATTAACAAATTAATTAACTAACTTTGGGAGCTGGGGTGCTAAAGAAGGGCTGGGCTCCGAGAAAGTGGGGGCACGTAAAAGCGGGCACCCATTCCCAGACTCCAAAAAAAGCCATTTTCCCCCTACATTTTGTCCCTTCTGGCTTCTCACTGATCCCTTATCTTTTTACGTTTCAATAGCCCCCAGCAGGGGTAGAACTGAAGCGGTTGGAGAGTAATTATCAGACAATAGCCCAAAGCATATCTTTGAATGCTCTATTCTGACACTGACAAAACTTCCAGGCTGGGGAAAGACTTTTAAAAGAGACACTTTTTTTTTCTTTTTTTCTTTTTCTTGATTTCTTTTCTATTTTTTCTTTTTTTTAATCTAAAAGTAATATATGTGGTTATTTTCTATCGGAAAGCCCAGGTTGAGGGGCTAGGCTGGGCTTGGGGGAGACAGAGTACCCACAGTGTTTTTGAATGCCGTATTCACTATTGAAGGCCTCCACCCCCGTCTTTAATTGGCAACTCAGGCTGACCAAGGAATCTACCCGGAGAGGCCTGAAAGAGGAGAGGGGAGAAGGGAATAGTGCCCCTGAGAGACAGCTGGAGTTCTGAGGATTGGGAGAGTGGAGGGAGGTCCAGCTCAACTGGCAGTCCTCCTTCGGAGAATTCAGACCCCAGGGGCTGGAATTCAGATTCCAGCTTCAGTCAGCCACGCCCCTGACAGGATCAGAGTCACTAGGAGAACTAAAGGCTCCATACCTTCTTACACTGGTGGGGGAGCTGCGGGCTGGCCAGCACCACCTGCTGGACAGGAGAGGAAAAGCACCAATTCTAAAGGCCTCATAGGAGGGTCTCATTCTCAGAAAAACTCCATACCCTCCCAATGAGACCTGGGCCTCACTAGACTGGAAAAATCTGACTAGGGTCAACCATATCTGAGGAGACCCACTCACAAAAAGGTTACATAGAGGCAGAGCAAGAAACAGAAAAAACAAGAGGGGAAAGATTCTGGTCAACTAAATGGAACCTAAGTTAGAGTAGAGATCTAGAATAGGTTGAACTGAATAACAGAGGCCAGAGAACAAAGTCAACCAACAAGAAAACCACTAGGTAAAAGACAGAAAACAACCTCCAAAATAAACTAATCAAGAAAATCAGATGCCTAGACAACTTAAGATAACAAGCCATACCAGGAAACATGAAAACATGGACCAGTCAAAGGAACAAACTAATAGCTCAGCTGAGACACAGGAGTGGAGGCAACTAATGCTAAACAAATTTGATGAAATGAAGGAAGATATAGCAAAAGAGCTGAAGGATATAAAGAAGACACTGGCTGACCATAAAGAAGAATTCATAAACTTAAAAAAACAAATGGCAGAACTCATGGGAATCAAGGCTGCAATGGAGGAGATGAAAAACACAATGGAGGGACACAACAGTAGATTTGAACAGGCAGAAGAAAGGATCAGTGAACTGGAAGACAGGTCATTCGAATTCATACACACAAAAGAACAGCTGGTGGAAAAAATGGAAAAATATGAGCAGGGTCTTAGGGAGCTAAGTAACAACATGAAACGCACAAATATATGTGTTATGGGTATCCCAGAAGGAGAAGAGAGGGGGAAAGGGGCAGAAAGAGTAATAGAAGACATAGTCACTGAAGATTTCCCAACTCTTATAAAAGACAGAAAATTAGAGATCAAGAAGTACAACATACCCCAAATAGAATAGATCCCAATAGACCTACTCCAAGACACTTACTGGTCAGATTGTCCAATCTCAAAGACAAAGAGAGGATTCTGAAAGCAGCAAGAGAAAAGCGATCCATCACATACAAGGGAAGGTCAATGAGACTATGTACAGATTTGTCTGCAGAAACCATGGAGGCAAGAAGACAGTGGCATGATATATTTAAGATACTGAAAGAGAAAAACTGCCAGCCAAGAATTCTATATCCAGCAAAACTTTCCTTCAAAAATGAGGGAGAGATTAAAACATTTTCAGACAAACAGACACTGAGAGAGTTTGTGAATAAGAGACCGGCACTACAAGAAATACTAAAGGGAGTGCTACAGGCTGATAGGAAAAGACAAGAGAGAGAGAATTGGAGAAGAGTGCAGAAATGAAGATTATCAGGGAAGGTAAAAGGAGAGGAAAAAATAAGATATAACATATAAATTCCAAAAAACAAAATGGTATAAGAAAGTACTGCACTTACAGTAATAACACTAAATGTAAATGGATTAAACTCCCCAATAAAAAGACACAGACTGGCAGAATGGATTAAAAAACAGGACCCAACTATATGCTGTCTACAAGAAACTCACTTTAGACACAAGGACAAATGTAGACTGAAAATGAAAGGTTGGAAAAAGATATTGCATGCAAACAACAACCAGAAAAAAGCGGGAGCAGCTATATTAATATCAGACAAGTTAGACTTCAAAAGCAAAACAATTAAAAGAGACAAAGAAGGACACTATATATTAATAAAAGGGTCAATTCATCAAGAAAACATAACAATCATAAATATTTATGCACCAAGCCAGAATGCCCCAAAATTCATGAGGCAAACACTGCGATCACTGAAAGGAGAAATAGATACCTCTACAATAATATTTGGAGACTTCAGTACACCACTCTCATCAATGGATAGAACATCTAGACAGAGGATCACTAAAGAAACAGAGATGTTGAATTGTATGATAAATGAAGTAGGCTTGACAGACATTTTTAGAACACTACATCCAACAACAGCAGGATACACTTTTTTCTGAAGTGCTCATGGAACATTCTCTAGGATAGACCACATGTTGGGTCACAAAGGAAGTCTCAACAAATTTAAAAATATTGATATTATACAAAACACTTTCTCAGACCACAATGGAATGAAGTTGGAAATAAATAAAAGGCAGAAGGTCATAAAATTCACAAACATATGGAGGCTAAACAACACCCTCTTAGAAAACCAGTGGGTAAAGGAAGAAATTACAAGAGAAATTAGTAAATACCTCGAGGCAAATGACAATGAAAACACAAGTTATCAAAACTTATGGGATGCAGCAAAGGCAGTGCTGAGAGGCAAATTTATTGCCCTAAATGCCTATATTAAAAGAGAAGAGAGAGCAAAAATTGAAGAGTTAACTGCTCACCTGGAGGAATTAGAGAAAGAACAGCAAACTAACCCCAAAGCAAGCAGAAGGGAAGAAATAACAAAGATTAGAGCAGAAATAAATGCAACTGAGAACAGGAAAACAATAGAGAGAATCAACAAAACCAGAAGTTGGTTCTTTGAGAAAATCAATCAAATCGATGGACCACTGGCTAGGCTAACAAAAAAAAAGAGAGAGCAGATGCAAATAAATGCAATCAGAAATGGGAAAGGAAATATAACTACCAACCCTGCAGAAATTAAGGAGATAGTGAGAAGATACTATGAGCAACTATATGCTAATAAACTAGACAACTTAGATGAAATGGACAACTTCCTAGAAAAGCATAAACAACCAACATTAACTCAAGAAGAAATAGATGACCTCAACAAACCAATCACAAGTAAAGAAATTGAGTCAGTCATCAAAAAGCTCCCAAAAAGTAAAAGCCCAGGACCAGATGGTTTCACATGTGAATTCTACCAAGCATTCAAGAATGAATTAGTACCAATCCTGCTCAATCTCTTCAAAAAAATTGAAGAAGAGGGAAAGCTACCTAACTCTATGAGGCCATCATCACCCTAATACCAAAACCAGGCAAAGATACTACAAAAAAAGAAAATTATAGACCAATTTCTTTAATGAATATAGACGCAAAAATCCTCAACAAAATACTCGCAAATCGAATCCAGCAGCACATTAAAAGAATTGTACACCCCGACCAGGTGGGATTTATTCCAGGTATGCAAGGCTGGTTCAACACAAGAAAATCAATTAATGTAATACACCACATCAATAAATCAAAGCAGAAGAACCACATGATCATCTCGTTTGATGCAGAAAGGGCATTTGACAAAATTCAACATCCTTTCCTGGTGAAAACACTTCAAAGGATAGGAATAGAAGGGAACTTTTTCAATATGATAAAGGCAATATATGAAAAACCCACAGCTAACATCACACTCAATGGGGAGAGACTGAAAGCTTTCCTGGGTGAGAGGGGAGTCAGAGGAATCTTACCACTGGGCAGCACAGCAGGGAGATTCTGGGTCAGGGAGTTCCAAAAGGCACCAGTAATTTACAGTGTTTTTATACCCCCGGGTTTACCTTATATATAACTAGCAAATGTTGGCTACAGTTCCATGGGGTATGCAAAGCAGGCGGACTCCAAATGGCTAAAAACATCCTTATCTGGACTATGTTTAAAACATTTGGATGTATAAGAATTTGAGTTTAGTGCCAGCTGGCTTTGGACCAACAGTTCCACCCTGCTATGAAGTAAACAACTCTGGACCAATACACAGGGGCCATATTTGGCTAATTTATATAACAGAGATAAATAATGGTATTCAAGTAACCTGTTATCAAAATACAACTACAAATATCTAGTTAAAATCCAATAGAGGAAAGCACATTCTTCTCAATACTAGCTTCTTTTTTCTTGTAGAAATAGTGCAACGCACTATCCAGATTAGCAGAACCTAGGTAACTAATTTACTAGGCAAACAAAAATACCAGTTAAATCCATACATTGAAAACATTACTGTAAATTTTAAATTCATATTTCATTTTGGAATACCGAGTTAGGGCTACAGACAATTAAAATTGCATGTTTCAAGTTTAGATACAGATACGTAAATAAAAGAGAATAGTGACTTGAAGCTATGAGGCTGAAAATCACATTCTTCACAGCCCTAAATTCTTGTTTATTGTTGGAATAATGAGTTAGTACTGTAGATGTAGAGTTGTATATTGATAAATATTTAACTAGCATTAGGAAGAGATAATGAGAATAAATATTTGATGTCAAGATGTTGTAAAAATTTCCTTCTCAACTATAAGTTCTTATTTGGTGTAGGCATCATGAGTTAGTTCTATAGATAATTATTGATACTGAGGTAACACCGGGAAGTGAAACACTTACCTCTGAATTCTAATGTGTCACTTCTTTTGGATATAAGGAGTCAGATTCATAGATAAGCAGTGGTACATAGATAACTAGTTACATACATAGATAACTAGTTACATACATAGATCCAGAGCAAAAAAGAGTGATTAGTTTTAGTCAGGAAGCTGAAACATACATTATTTAAAAATTCAGTTTCTTATTTCAATTTAAAATGATGCTTAAGTCCTAGGGATAACTAGTCCTACTTCAGTAACTACTTTACCAGATATAACTACAAAAATCAAAGGATGAATCCAGGAGATGGAATGTCATCTCTCTCCATGCTAAATCTTACCTCTTTTTGAAGTAATGTGTTAATATTACAGGTAAATACTAGTAGCTAGGTAACTAGCTACCTAGAGATAACTAGAGATTACTATTTGGAGACAGCCAGTGGAGAACACATTCTTGACAACTCTAGTTCCTTATTTTTTATTTAAATAACTTGTTGTTAACATTCCTGTTAGCAGTCCCTACACACCTTGCACTTAGACATAACTCGAAAAACTGGTTAAATTCACCGAGTTGAACACCTTGTAATAGTGTCTGCATTTGTTACAGTTGATGAAGGAACATTCTTATATTTGTACAATTAACCATAGTCATCATCCACAATAGGGTTCACTGTGTTATACTGTCCCATGTCTTATCTTCTCTCATTCCAGTAACATTAAACGACCCTAAACTTGCCCTTTCAACCACATTCACAAACATAATTCAGCACTGTTAATTACACTCACAATAATGTGCTGCCATTACCACTATCCATTTCCAGATATTTACAGTCAATCTAAATAGAAATTCTATACAAATTAAGCATCAGTTTCCCATTCTCTACCCCCATTCTATCCCCAGGTAATCTAGATTCTAGATTCTAACTCTACAAGTTTGCTTATTGTAATTAGTTCATATCAGTGAGATCATAAAATATTTATCGTTTTGTGTCTGACTCAAAACGATGTCTTCAAGGTTCATCCATGTTGTTGAATGCATCAGAACTTCATTCCATCTTACAGCTGAAAAATATTCCATCATATGTATAAACAACATTTTGTTTATCCACTCATCAGTTGATGAACACTTGGGTTGCTTCCATCTTTGGCAATTGTGAATAATGCCACTATGACCATCAGTGTGCAAATGCCTGTTCGCATCCCTGCTTTCAGTTCTTCTAGGGATATACCTAGTAACAAGATTGCTGGATTATATGGCAATTCTACACTTAGCTTCCCAAGGAAACACCAGACTTTCTTCCACAGTGGCTGCACCATTTTACGTTCCCACCAGCAAGGAAAGTGTTCCTATTTCTCCACATCGTCTCTAACCCTTGTAGTTTTGTGTGTTTTTTTTTAACAGTGGCCATTCTAGTCGGTGGTTTTGATTTGCATTTCCCTAATGTCTAGTGAAGATGAGCATTTTTTCATGTGCTTTTTAGCCATCTGTATTTCCTCTTTGGAAAAAATTCTCAAGTCTTTTGTCCATTTTTAATTGGGTTGTTTATCCTTTCAGTTGTTGAGTTGTGGGATTTCTTTATATATTGTGGATATTAAATGCTTACTGGATGTGTGGATTCCAAATATTTTCTCCCATTGCCTAGGCTGCCTTTTCACTTTCTTGACACATTCTTCGAAGCACAGAAATTTTTAATTTGGAGGAGGTCCTGTTTATCTATTTTTTCTTTCATTTCTTGTGTTTTGGTGTTAAGTCTAAGAAAGCATTGCCTAACACAAAATCATGAAGATGCTTTCCTACATTTTCTTCTGGGAGTTGACGGTCTTGGTTCTTACATTTAGGTCTTTGATCCATTGTGAGTTAATTTTTGTATAAAGGGTGACATAGTGGTCCTCTTTCATTCTTTTGCATATGGATAGCCACACTCTGTTCTATGGGCATGCTCTTTGTGGGCCCTTTCCTTGCCACCCTCATCCATCCTGGCTTCCTTGATACTTCCACAGCATTTTGGAGGTGTCTCTGGTCACATTTCCCACATCTGCCCTGGAGAAGCTCTTCTTCAGACATGACTAGAATGGATTGTGACAGCCTCATATTCAGCCAAGGGTCTCTTTCTGCCAAAACCAGAAATGCACAGGCCTTGTTCTACTGATGATGGGAAAGGGGAGAGCCAAGCAATGTGGCTCTATGGGGAGAAGAGGGCATCCAGCAGGACGTGGGAAGGAGGGGCCACATGAGCAAGATGAACACAGCAAATGAAAAAAGAAAACGAGAAAGGAATCAGCCTCTTCTTTCTGGGAATGGAGGGGTGGGTCACAAAAGGGCTGACCAGGAGTCATTCTTTATCACATCAGTAATGGAGGTGATTTAACACTGTCGATGTGTCTATAGTCCTAGGTTATGAATAAAAGGTATTGGTTTGGTTAGATGTCACCAGATGCCACCTGTTACCTGAAGGCAGTGGTCTAAGAAGAGGGGTAAAGCTCCTTGTAGGCTTTCACATTCCTCCCATACCTCAGGATGTGAAGTGACAGGGAGGTGGTAAGATTTGGCTCATTCGTAGGACATGGAAATAAAGGATGGCTGTGTAATTGAGGTGTCAGGGATGGAGATGAAGATTTCAGAATCATTTATTCGCCTAATGTTTATGGGATGCCTACTGCATACAGGGACTGGTTGATGATGCTGAAGTCAAACACACTAGCAAGGTTGCCAGTCTCAAGGATGAAAGACACATGCTGATCCAATAACTTTGAGGGGATCTGGTTACAAACTTGGTGAAATCCCAGTAGAGAAAGTTCAAGAAGCTAAGAGAAGGTCAAAGAGGCAGGGCCTGAGACAGCATCTTGGAGGCCTTGGTAAGGATCTGGGACTTGATAGTAAGGGTAGCCTGGAGCCCTGGAAGGGCTTCAAGCCAAGAACTAACACGATCAGATTTGTAGTTTACAAAGCTCACTAGGACAGGACATAAGGGAAGGCGATACAAGCCAGGGAAGCTCCACATACATCCTGGAGCACCTGCTCCTTGCTAGTCCTGTGCTCAGCGACGATGGCCCAGAGATGGGCAGGGCTTCTTTAATTACCATGCCCTAAAAGGGTAGAGAGGTGCATCCTGGGGTCTGACCCTCCCTGGAGAAGGTCACTTTAGGGTATGCCTTTCTTTACATTGCGCTCTCTACTTGTGTTTTCTTCCAGCTCCCCAATTGCCAGAGAATCCTATCACCAGGTTTTCTGGAAAGCCATTCCAGTCCCCATTGCTTCCTGCCCTCTCTCAAATCGCCCAGCCCTAAAAGACGTCAGAATCCCTCTGGGCATTGCCTACTTTCTGCTGTGCACTTTTAGCTGCTATTGTTTCAATTCAGGCAGGAAGTGGTAGGGGCCCGGATGGCATCTTGAGTGGGTCGGAGGAGAGGAAAAGGACTCTGAATAGGGGAACAAGGAAAAGCGGCCTGGACCTCACTCCTCCAAAACTGGGCCAGCACAAGGAAGACCGTGGCCCCGAATGAGTACCAGATCACGGGCAATTGAGCAAAGCATTCCCTGATCAAAGATCAATGCTGAACTGAAGGCCAGAGGGCCAGAAGAATGCAGCTTTCTGGGGAGAGGGCTGGCGGGAGCCCTGCTGCAGCTCTGTTGTAAAAGCCCACTTCTTCCTTCTCCACAGGTGAGGTGTGGACAAGTCTCACTTGTCTTCAGGGTCAGAGAACAGAACTGGCTTCCCTCCTGCCCTGTGATACTGCCATGTCCTCGGGAAATGAGAGACCATCTTTTGCCAATTTCTTCCTAACTCTACACTGTAACAGTGGTTCTCAAAGGGGGATTCTCGAGGCCCTGTCAGAGACTCTTCAAGGTTAAACTATTTTTGCTCATCCAAAGATGCTATTTGCCTTCTGCACTGTGTTCCAGTTTGCTAATGCTGCTGGAATGCAAAACACCAGAAATGAGTTGGCTTTTATAAAGGGGGGTTATTTGGTTACACATTTACAGTCTTAAGGCCATAAAGTGCCCAAGGTAAGGCATTAACAATAGGGTACCTTGACTGGAGAAAGGCCATTGGCATCCAGAAAACCTCTGTTAGCTGGGAAGGCACATGGCTGGCGTCTGCTTGCTCCCAGGCTGTGTTTCAAAATGGCGTCCTCCAAAATGTCTGTGTCAGCTTCCAACGGCTGTCTTCAAAATGCTTCTCTAAGCTGCGGCTCTGAGGTCCTTCTGGTTGTGAGCCCCTTTATAGGACACCAGTGAACTAATCAAGGCCCACACTGAATAAGCAGGGCCACACCTCCATGGAAACAGGCAGAGGTCACACCCTAACCAAAAGCATCACTCCCGGTTGGATGGGTCATATCTCCATGGAAACAACCTAATCCCAAGATTCCAACCTAATCAACCTTACCCCACAAGATTGCATCAAAGAATGTTGATTTTTCTGGGGGACATAATATATGCAAACTGGCACACCCTGTTTAAGGTGATAGTGAAAAAGCAAATGGTAGGGTAGAATTCTGGCATTTACTACAAATCAAGAGACTGGCCCTTAACTGTACTTAGTCATCATCGAATTCTTTACCACCACACACCCACAGTTTTTAAAAAGAAAAGTAACTTTACTTCAGAATGTCATTAATGAAGCAATAAAAATGATTAGTTTTATTAAATATTCACCCTTGAGCACACATCTTAATATTGTGCATGACACAATAGGAAGCATGCATAAAGTACTTGTAATACAAACCAAAGTATAATAGTTTCCAGAAAACAGCACTCATGATTAAGTTGTGAACTGAACTAGCTTTTTCTTTTTCTTTTCTTCTTTTTTAATGCAACACCATTTTCACTTAGGAGAATGATAGGCAAGCTGTGGTTATTCAGACTTGTACCTTTTCCCAGGCGGCTTCTTGAACAACGAATAAAACAAAGCTGTCACTTCAAGGAAAAAATACTGACAGTATTTGTTGTTGATAATCAATGTCAAGCTTTCAAGAGAAAATTAGAATTTTGAAAAACTTGTATCCGCAACTGTGATCTCCAAAGCTTCCCAATATTTAAGAATTTTTATCATGAGATTGATAATGATATTAAGGTGTGAATTTTTTTATAATAAATGAGAAAATATGTGGGTGATCTGCTTAAGTCAGTGTATTAGTTTTCTCCTGCTACACAACAAATTGCCACAAATTTAACAGCTGCAAACAACACACAGTTATTACCTCAGATTCTGTGGGACAGGAATCTGGGCAGGGCTTAACTGGGTCCTCTGCTCAGGGTCCCACAAGGTTGTACTCAAGGCATGAGGCAGGTCAAGCGCTCATGCACAGGCCTCATTCGGGAAGGACCCATGCTCCCTCAGGTTGTATGCAGAATCCATGTCCTTGTAGCTGTAGAATTCATGGCAGCTTGCTTCTTCAAAGCTGGCAACATAAGAGAGTCTCTGCTGCTTTGTGTCTCTGACTTCTAGACCCTCTTTTTAAAGGGCTTAGCTGATTAGGTCAGCCCTACCCAGAACAATTGCTCTTCTGATTAAGTTAAAGTCAACTGATTAGGGACTTTAATTATGTCTGCAAAACCCCTTCTCCTTTGCCATATTCTATAGTATAGAAGCCAGCCACAGGTTCTGCCCACACTCAAGGAAAGGGGAATTATACCGGGTAGGACTTATTGGGATTCACCCTGGAGTATGTCTATAACACTCAGTGAACCAGTATTTTCCAAAGGACCACTGTATGAGAGCACAAAATCACACCTGGGTAAAAGAGCCATCCCAAGTGCAAAACAGACCCATAAAATGTAACAAAGTGTGAAACTTTCAATGATTCTGTTTCACAATTTTACATTGCAACCAATCTTAAAGAAATGACCACTTATTGAATTTTCTGTAGTATCAAAGAAGAATGTCCACAAAAGCTACTAAAGTATTTCTCCCTTTTCCAATGACATATCTATGTGAAGTCCAGTTTTCCTCCTATACTTCCATCAAAACAATGTATCTCAACAGATTAAATACAGAAGCAGATAGAATCCAGCTATCTTCTATGGAGCTACATATTAGACGTTTGCAAAAATGTAAAGTAATGCCACTCCTCTAATTTTTTTGTTTTGAAATATTTTAGTTATTTTTCATAACAATATATTATTTCTGTTACTGTGCAAGGGTTAGCATTTTAATTGAATTTTTAAATAAATATTTTTTAACGGTCTCAGTAATGATTTTGAACACAGTATCAGTGGACATAACCCACATAAATGAAAGTATGCTTCCTCAAGACTTTTAAGAGTATAAAGGGGTTCTGACACCAAAACGTTTGAAAACTACAACACTATATATGTGGCATCAGTTTGCCAACTTCCTTGGGAGGAGAAATTTTCATGGATAAGGGGCAGCTAAAATTCCAATCAGAGAAATAAAGTGGTCTAGTTAGAGGTCCACCAGGTGGGATTCTAGAAGCTTCATTTCTGTTCCGGGCTCAATAGTTCGACTGTGAGCAGATCACTGTGCCACTGTGTGCCTGCCTTCCTTTCTCCATGACCCAGGGATCACTCGATCTGCCCACAGCTTCTCTCATCCAGCGGACCAAAACCAAGTCACGCTGGCAGTAATCTGTAGCATGTCTCTGGCTTGCATCTTCCCTCGATATTTTCAGGACTGCCAAGTCGCCTCAAACCGAGTCCAGAGCAGCGGCCGGGGAGGAGCGCGCGAGGGCGGGGCCTGGGCGCGCGACCTGCGGGGACTGCTCGGCGCGGGAGGCAGTTGCTCGTGGTGGGCTGGGGGCTACGACGGACGAGGGGCCGTGACCGCGACGAGGGAGTCCAGACCCCGCGATCTGCCGTCGGGCGCTCCTCTATTACTGGGCGGAGGCAGCTGGGGTATCTGCTGGGCCTGGGGGTCGGGCTTTGCGCCCGAGGTGGAGGAGGAGCGGCAATGCCTGGGCGGCAGGCGACGGGGAACTGCTGCTGCCCGCGGGGCTTCGGACTCTTCCGCAAAGACGCTGGGGTGCTGCAGCGTGGAGGAGGCGGCGGAGGGGCCAAGTGTTTTAGAACACTCTCAACAGGGGAGCGCTTAACTATAGAAGTTGCGAACCTAGTAGCAAGTGAGGCAGGGGAAAACCCAGGAAGCAGTCAACGCCCACTTGCTGAGGAAGAAATTGTTGACCTGAGAGAGAGGCATTATGATTCTGTTGTTGAAAAACAGAAAAATTTTGATAGGAAAATTCAGAAAGAGTTAGCCTTACAAGAAGAGAAGTTAAGACTAGAAGAAGCAAGCAGCTTTATATGCTGCGCAGTGTGAAGCAGCCAGGGCAGCAAAGCAGTGAAAGCTCTTGGAGAGATTGGAAAAAATATTTGGCATTACATGCCTGGTTTTAAAAAATGATTGTGCAACAGAGTGATTCTGTGTATTGCCTTATGTTTCCAAAGCAAGAGAGGCAGGGGGTTGTGCGCGATTCCGTCCTCCCAACAAAGGACCAGAAGATGACTTGGAATCTTGTTTGAGAAATGTAGAGTCACAGCATGAAGTTTTTCAAAGTAGTAGACTCCTCAAATGCCACAGTTTTGACACCAAGCACAGAAAGCAGTGGTGACTTAATGACAAAACTAAATTGACAGTGGGAATGATGAGGGCACATCCTTAGATCTAGAGTGGGAAGATGGAGAAGGATGGAATAGAATGCTTCCAATGAGAGAATGTGCCAGAACAGTGGAAGATCTTCTCCATGCAGCACGTAAGTATAGCAGCAAGAAGAATGGAAGTAATCCCACCTCCACCTCTGATGATTCCAATGGGCTGGAGTGGGAGAATGATTTTGTTAGTGCTGAAATGGATGATAATGGCAATTCTGAGTATTCTGGATTGGTAAATCCTCTATTAGAACTGTCCGATTCTGGCATAAAGCAATCTGATACAGATCAACAGAATCAATAGGGTAAAATTGTGAGATCCTGTTTATCAAATGTTAAAAATCAGTGAGAATGTATAAATGGTTGTGCTGAACCTTTCTGTTAAGGGGAGGTAAGAAACCGTTTTGTAAGTGTTTATTAGAAAGGAATAGGAATATAGGATATATCTGAATTGCTTCAGAGTTAAGTGCAATCTCATCATCTACCTTCTGCATTTCAAGAGAAATTAAATCATTCTATCAAGCTACTGATTAAGTTTAGATTAACCTGTTTCCTTTATAGCATTCTTTTGATTTTCACTTTTTAAAATAGTTTTATTAATTTCACTTGGAATGCTTTATTAAGTCTATTTTGGTATCTGTAAAAATACTAAAGCATTTTTTAAAAATTCTCAGCAGATGTGAAATGAGTATGAAGAGGGTTTGCCAGATTCACATATAGAATATTGGTCCCTTTGCCAGAATTATTTATTTTTGTGGCTTACTAGAGATTTATTGTCTACTAGTAAGCATAATTAATATGAGTAGATGTCCCTAAAGGAATTCCAAAGTATTGTTTCAACACTTGTATATCCTAGTAGGTTGATATTGATTGAATATGAACAAAGGATAATATGATAAAAATAAGGTTTCAGAGTTTGGACATTTAAAGATGCTAATAATCAAAAGTAATATTTAAGAAAATATATATTTAATTTTCACTTCATTTTATATTGTCATTATAAATTAATATTGGCTTTAAGTTAATTGACTTATTAAATTTCCAGGTGTCATTTTAAAAAATTCTACATTTCCAATGAAACTCTACATTTCCAATCTTAAAAGAGAAATGTTTTAAATAGAACATATTCTCTGTACATGATTTATTAGGAAAGGGTAACTAAAAAGTGGTAATACAGGTATTTCCAAGTAAATAAAATCCTTTCTGGTATGAAAGGATACATTGATATTATTAAGGTTCCCTTTGCCTTGTAATACAAGGTGCTTTAACAGGATGGAACTAATTCTATCAATATATATGTAGCTACTGTGCTGGTTTGAAGCTGTTACGTACCCCAGAAAAAGGCATGTTCTTTTTATCTGTTCCTGTGTGTGCAGACCCTGTTGTGGGTGGGACCTCTTGGATGGGTTATTTCAGTTGAGATGTGACCCACCCATTCCAGGTGGCTCTTAATCGTTTACTGGAGTCCTCTATGAGAGGATAAAGGATAGAAAAAGTCCAGAGAGCTCGGAGAAAAACACCCAGAGAAGTCTGGAGAGAGTTTAGAGAGGAAAAAGCTCCAGAGAATCTAAGAGAGGACCCACAGAAGCTCAGGGAGGAGGCCATTGAAGCCAGAAGCTGAGAGCAACAAAATCCAGGAGAGAAGGACCAGCAGACACCAGCCATGTGCCTGCCCATGCGACAGAGGTGTCCCAGATGCCGGTGGCCTTTCTTCAGAGAAGGTATCCTCCTGTTGATGCCTTAAAATAATTTGGACATTTTCATGGCCTTAGAACTGTAAATGTGTAAGCTAACAAATTCCCATTGTAAAAGCCAACTCATTTCTGGTATAGTGCTTTCTGGTGGCTTTGGCAACTTGGAACAGCTACATTTTATGGTGTAGTATAGCTCTACTTTTCCCTAAAGTTTGTGTATCAATTTAAAAGGTCAACAATCCAAAACACTCCCTGGCATAATTGCTTTATTTGGTTTTGTTGAGGATTGAGTATAACTTTAGTAAGCAAACAGTTTTTCAGTTTTTTCCTTAGTGTTTTTTAAATGTTCTTTTTCTTTCAACAATGACAGTGCATGTTCTTAAAAACATAGGAAGGTCCAGATATAAATACTAAATACAGGGAAGAGAAATGAAACAAAATAGAGCTTCAGTGGTTGAGAGATCGCAAATAGAGTAGAGAGGTCATTCTGGAGGGCATTCTTATGCATTACATAGATATCCTTTTTTAGTTTTTAGTGTATTGGAATAGCTAGAAGGAAATACCTGAAACTATTGAGCTGTAATCCAGTAGCCTTGATTCTTGAAGATGATTGTATAAGAATGTAACTCTTAAGGTGTGACTGTAATTATGAAAACCTTGTGAGTGAAATTCCCTTCATCCAGGTATGGATATCTGAGTAAGAAAATGAAGACTAAAAATAAATAAATAATAAAGGGGAATAAGGAATATGAGATATTTTGGGTGTTCTTTTTTATTTTTATTCTTATTTTTATTTTTGGAGTAGACAAAATGTTCAAAAAATGATTGTGGTGATGAATGTACGACCGTATGATGATACTGTAAACCTCTGGTTATACACTTTGGATGATTATCTGGTATGTGCATATATCTCAATAAAAGTGCATTAAAAAAGTTCTTGCTGTATTAAAAAAAAATCACTTGGCCCTTTTAATATTTGAACTTCGAGGCAATGGCATCTGTAGTTTCATCTCTTTTTTTAATATCATAGAAATAAATACGACACTGACTGAATATGTAAATATAATACATTAGATAATGCTATTATTTACGTCTGTTCAACATAATTTAAGTTGTAACTTTGTCATTAGAAATATTTTAAAGGTAATCTAAATTCACAATGTCTGTGTAATGTTTTAAAGTTTATATACATAAAATGTATATTTTTGGTTTGGCATAAGCTACTGTTGATATTTTTCTTAGCATTTTGTTCATAAAGAATTTTTTGAAGGAATGGTAACCTCTCAAGGATTGTGAATAAATACATTTTTACATTAAAAAAAAACTGAGTCCACCATTTCTATGAAACCCCCTGTAATTTATGGCAGCATCACCCCTCTCCTCCCCACCAATTCATGGGAGTAAACCTGCAGGGAACACCACTTCCAGAGCAGGGTCTGAATCCACTTCATTTGGTTGCCCCATGCACAGGATCTGATGGTGCATGAACAGAATAATTGGGCTATGAGGGTTCCTTTTTCCAGACTCTGCCATCTGCTTTTCCAGAAGTACTGGGAGCCTGTCCAGTGATTGCTCCTCACTCTAGAATGATGGAAGGAGCTTGGGAGGCAGGCGTCCTGGTTTAAGTCGTAGCTGTGCTACAGGCCAGCCACATGACCTCAGTCAAATCATTGAACCTTTCTGTTCTAAAGGGCCATCTAAAGGCATCAAAGCTTGTGGTCAAGCCCCAGGCTCTGTGAACAGCAGCTCTTTGCAACCACTCAGACATTCCTAAAGAGAAGGAGGTTAAGGACCTGCCAAACCCCACTTAGCATCCAGGCTTATCTCCTTTACCTCTCTGTTCCTCACAGAAGGCAGCCTTGTAAACTAGGCTTTGAAGCTGGGATTTCAGGAAGTCCAAACAGGGGCAGAGTGGGGCCTTACCTCTCAGGGCTGGGCATGGGCATTGAACAGTTGAGGGAGGAAATGGTTCTTGAGGGAATGGGGCTATAGAAAACATATGTTTCTAATTAGGTAATGCCAGCTGTGCCAGATTGGATGTATTATGTCCCCCCAAATTCCATGTTCTTTAATGCAATCTTGTGCAGGCAGACATATTAGTGTTGATTGGGTTGGAACCTACTGATTTAGTGTTTCCGTGGAGATGTGACTCAATCAACTGTTGCAAGAACTTTGATTGGATAATTTCCATGGAGGTGTTACCCCACACATTCAGGGTGGGTCTGAATTAAATCACTGGAGCCATATATAGAGCTGACAAACAGAAGGAACTCAGAGCAGCTGAGTGACATTTTGGAGGAGCTGCAACTTACAGAGACATTTTGAAGATGGTCCTTGAAAGCAGAGTTTTGCTGATGCTTTGGAGGTACTAGCCCAGAATCTGCCCCAAGAAGTTGATACAGAGACATTTTGGAAAATGCCATTTTGAAATGCAACCTGGGAGCAAGCAGACACCAGTCGTGTGCCTTCCCAACTAACAGAAGTTTTCCAGACACCAATGGCCTTTCTCCAGTGAAGTTACGCTATTGTTGATGTCTTACCTTGGACACTTTATGGCCTTCAGACTGTAACTTGTAACCACATAAACCCCTTTATAAAAGCCAATCCATTTCTGGTGTTTTGCATAATGGCAGCATTCACAAACTGGAACACCAACTTTCAAATGAAGGTTGGAGGGGAGATGAAAGAGGGATGAATTAGGAATAAGTCCCCCAACACTGCACTATCACTGACAGCAGGAGGGCAGGAGAGCAGGCAGCAGGCATGCGATGAGCCTGTGACCCACAGGGGCTTGTCTTCTGAGCCACACAGAGCCTCTGCCAGGTCCAGAGCACTGCGTTTCTTAGGACAGTTTTCCTAATATCTGCTTCAAGTGCTTAGTGTGCCCCTCAATCTTCAGATGGAACAGAAACACACCCACCAGCCCCAGGAGTTCTGAGGCCAAGGACGTCCCTACCCTTCCTACCTCAGGGATGGGAACATGAAGGGAAGTCAGCACCACAGGAGAGCAGGGTGGCCTAAGCAGGCTGGGTGGGTGGGCACTAGCAAGTCTCACAGGTGTGGTAGCCAGAATAATGGCCCCCAACGATGTCCATGTCATAGTCCTTGGAACCTGGGAATGTGTTACCTTATGTGGCAAAAGGGACTTTGTGGATGAGATTAAGTTAAGGATCTCAAGATGGGGAGATGATCCTAGATTATTTGGGTGGTCCCAATGTTATCACAAAGGTTCTTTAAAGGGAAAGAAGAAGGCAGGAGAGTCAGAGGAGATGTAATAATGGGAGCAGAGTCAGGGAGATTTGAAGCTGCTACACTGCTGGCTTTTAAGATGGAGGAAGTGGACATGAGCCAAAGAACATGGGCAACCTCTAAAAGCTGGAATAGGCAAGGAAACGAATTCTCCCCTAGAGTCTCCAGAAAGAAAGCAGCCTTGTCAACACCCTGATTTTAGCCTGGTGAGACCTGTTTCAGAATTCTGACCTCCAGAACTGCAAAGTAATAAACATGTGTCTTTTAAGCCACTAAGTTTGCGGCAATTTGTTATAGCAGCCATAGGAGATGAAGACAATGAGCAACCAGACATTCTGGCTGATGGCAGCAAGACCTGGTCTGGAGCCTGGAGTGTTGATGATGGGCTTCCAGTACCAGCAAGGGCTGGGAGGAGATGTCAGGCTCCATCCAGTGGAGTCAGACTCACAGGGCACTGAGCCAGGGTCTGTCACTGGGCAGGGCTCAGTCGGGAAATGAGGCAGGAGTCTGGAGACTGGGGTCCTTTGAACCTGGGTTTGGATCCAAGTCCCACCACTTCTTAGCCATGGGATCTTGGCAACTGTGCCGGTTTAAATGTATTATTCCCCCAAAATGCCATGTTCTTGGATGCAATCTTATGGGGGCAAATTGATTAATCTTTTT
Organism: Choloepus didactylus; assembly: GCF_015220235.1. Taxonomy (NCBI): domain Eukaryota; kingdom Metazoa; phylum Chordata; class Mammalia; order Pilosa; family Megalonychidae; genus Choloepus; species Choloepus didactylus. The sequence continues at coordinate 34,853,195 of NC_051335.1, forward strand.
GATTAGGGTGTGACCTTTTGATTGGGTGTTCCCATGGAGATATGGCCCACCCAACCATGGGTGATGACTTTGATTGGATAATTTCCATGGAGGTGTTACCCCACCCATACAGGGTGGGTCTGAATTAAATCACTGAAGCCATAAGCTGACAAACAGAAGGAATAGTGCAGCTGTGGATGACATTTTGGAAGAGCTGCGGCTAAGAGAGAACAAAACTCCCCAAGAGCAACATTTGGAGAACGCCATTTTGAAATGCAACCTGGGAGCAAGCAGATGCCAGCCACATTCCTTCTGAGCTTACAGAGGTTTTCCAGACGCCATTGGCCATCCTACAGTGAAGGTACCTGTTGTTGATGCCTTACCTTGGACACTTTATGGCCTTAAGACTGTAACTGTGTAACCAAATAAACCCCCTTTATAAAAGCCAATCCATTTCTGATGTTTTACAAAGTGGCAGCATTAGCAAACCAGAAAAGCAACTTATCACACCTCTGTGAACACTGGTTTACTCATCTGTAAAAGGGGAATAATGGTACCTCCTAAGGCCAAGTCATTAGGGGGAATAAATGAAGGAAAAAATGCCATATGCTTGGTATAGCACCAGCACACAGAGTGCTTAATAAAGGGGTAGCTGGTATTATTGTTATTTCTAGAACTGGAACAAACAGCACCAGGCTGACCAGGCTCCTTATTCTCACCCAGATCAGATGCAGAATTAGTCTCAGAGTCCTTGTGCAGTAGGGAAGCTCTGCTGGCTTGGCATAAGTGGTTGCAGCTGGGGGCAATGGACCCAGCAGGTCACCCCTCGGCCCTTTACTCAGGAGCTCCACAAGAGAACAGTAGGCTCTGGGGTTCATGTCAGGAGCCCAAGGTGCCCATCTCACTTACCCTAACCCTGGCTATCTGGTCCTGAGGCTCCTCTGCCAAGTGAGGGTATAAAGTGGAATTGGAGACTGGTGGTGGCTAGTTCTGGGGTGGCCCTAAGTAAGCCCAGGGGATAGGTGCACACCTTTGTTGACCCCAGAGTCCAAGGCAGCCTTCCTGGAGTGGGCAGCTCCTCACTGCTAAATGGAAGCAAATTCTGGGTTGCCAAGGCACTGCCATAAACTCTATCAGTCTGATTTACCTCACATCATCAGAGGTCCTGAGGTGGGGGCTCTGGGATGGTTAATGCAGTGGCCCCTTAAGGCCTTCAATGGCCAGGTTCCTTCCATCTTTCAATCTTTCTGTTCTTCGACCCTCAATGCATCATCTGTGTCCTTGATTACTAGCTTCCTTCATGGTGAAAAGATGACTGCTTATAGTCCTTTGTAACAAACATGTACACAGGACAAAGTCCAAATGATGAAGGAGGAAAAAGAACCCTTCTCCTAAAACACACCCCCATGTCTTGTGTGCCCAGGCTTAGGTCAATCTTGGCAAGAGGAATGGGGACCCACCTTCTGGGACTGGAGATAATGCAAGATTCCTCTGAAGCCCATTGGCCTTGTTGAAAAGGGTAGATCCTTGGGCAAAATCAGGGTCCTCTGAGGAAACGGAGAGAACAGATGTCATTTGGGCATTTTACCATATCCAATGTGCATAGACAAAAGTGGGGAAAATGCAGAAAATACCTTCCTCTGAATGAAAGAAGAGAAGTAGGAAGCTGACAGTCCAAGTGGCACAGAGATGTCAATTTGTGTGACACACACCCTCACCCCAGCTTCTTATCTTTCTTCACAGAAATAGGGTAAGAGCTGGATACAATAGAATAGAACAAAAATCCACTAGGGAAAATTCTTCAGAAGTAGAAGAGCAAGCATTATACACAATCTCTAGGTCAAGAAGTTTTGAGGAGGTGGGGCAAGATGGCAGCATAGGGAGGTGTGGAATTTAGTTAGTCCTCAGGAACAATTAGCAAATAGCCAGGAACAACTAGTAAATAGCCTGGAACAACAGTGGGGGACATCTGTGACTGAACACACATGGTACACCAGTCTGGAATGGGTGGAATGGCTGAGATCTCAAAAATAAGAATTGTAAGTAAAGCTTCCTAAACTGTGGAGCTGGTGCCCCTCCCCCACCAGCATGGCAGGCAGAGCTGAAACACTTCCCTGTGGGAAAAAGAAGCAATCTATTAGGAGAAAGGGAAGATAGCTCAACAAAGCTCCAACTGCAGTTTTACTTAATGAATTGAGGCTACTGAATACAAGCTACAAGCACAGATAAACCCAGAGCAATCAGGAAAGGAACCCAGAGATCTCTTCTGGCAGAGAGGAGGTAGGGTTGATGGGAAAAAATGCATAAATAAATAAAAACAGAGGATTTTGGAGTTGGCTGATCTCAGAATACTGGAAAAGGACTGTGTGCCAGGGAAATAAAACCGGGCACCAACTCTGGTTCTTGACTGGTAACTGGGGGGCTGGGGACTAGCTCTGAAAAGGGGATTTCTTTCTTTTTTCCTTTTTTTTTTCTCTCATTCTAAGTTGCTCATTGGAGAAAGCCTCATGCATTTTCAATTTGTGAGCACTGACGCAGGCAAAGGTGGAGTTAAGATGGTTAGAGAGACAAAAAAAGAAGTCAAATGTAGGAGATAAATCCCTAAAGATATCTTCCCTAAGAAAAGGGAAAGATGGGGCCCAGCTCAAGTGGCTGCCCTCCCTCAGAGAACTCAGACCCTAGGGCTTGGGTAAAAAAAATAGGAACAACTTAAGCTTGGCTTCTGACACTCTCAGCCCCCGGCAGTGACAGGGTCTATTGAGAATCAAAGGCAATGCACCTCTTTTTGCTGTTGGGGATCTGTGGGCTGATAAGCACCACCTACTGGGCAGGATAGGAAAAGCATAGTGTCTAGAGGCCTGTGAGTCTGACAACTTGCTGGGTCTCATCTTCAGGGAAAACTGATACTGATTACACCCTGTTCCTGAGACCTGGGCCCATCTGATCTGGGAAAATCTGATTGGGGTAATCAAGGAAACCAGATGCCTAGACAACAAAAAATTATGAATCACACTAGAGAAAACAAAGTTATGGCCCAGTCAAAGGAACACACTTACACTTCAAATGAGATACAGGAGTTGAAACAACTAATTAAAGATCTTCAAACAAATGTGCTAAATCAATTCAAAAATCAAATCAATGAGTTGAGGGAAGATACGTCAAAAGAGATGAAGGACATAAAGAAGACACTGGACAAACATAAGGAAGAACTTGAAAGTTTGAAAAAACAACTGGAAGACTCTACGGAAATGAAAGGCACAACACAAGAGATGAAAGACACAATGGAGACATACAGCAGCAGATCTCAAGAGGCGGAAGAAAACACTCAGGAACTGGAGAACAAGACACCTGAAATCCTACACACAAAAGAACAGAGAGGGAAAAGAATAGAAAAATATGAGCAACATCTCAGGGAACTGAATGACAACATGAAGCACACAAATGTACATGTCACAGGTGTCCCAGAAGGAGAAGAGAAGGAAAATGGGGCAGAAGAAATAATAGAGGAAATAATCAATGAAGATTTCCCATCTCTTATGAAAGACATAAAATTATAGATCCAAGAAGTGCAGCATACCCCAAGCAGAATATATCTGAATAGACCCACATCAAGACACGTAATTATCAGATTATCAAATGTCAAAGACAAGGAGAGAATCCTGAAAGCAGCAAGAGAAAAGTGATCCATCACATGCAAAGGAAGCTTGATAGGACTATGTGCGGATTTCTCAGTAGAAACCATGGAGGCGAGAAGGAAGTGGCGTGATATATTTAAGATACTGAAAGAGAAAAACCACCAACCAAGAATCCTATATCCAGCAAAACTGTCCTTCAAAAATGAGGGAGAGCTCAAAATATTTTCCGACAAACAGACAATGAGAGAGTTTGTGAACAAGATACCAGCTCTACAGGAAATACTAAAGGAAGCACCACAGACAGACAGGAAAAGACAGGAGAGAGAGTTTTGGAGAAGGGTGTAGAAATGAAGACTATCAGTAAAAGTAAAAAGAGAGAGAAAAAAATAATAATAATAAGATATGACATATAAAATCCAACAGACAAGGTGGTATATAGTAGATATTACATGGAGTGAAATTAGCCAGAAACAAAAGAATGGGTACTCTGTGGACTCACTAATATGAACTAACATTGATGAGCGAAATTTGAGAGTTAAAGTTGAGAGCACAGGTTATTAAGAGATAGAAAGAGGTTAGAAAATGGGCATTTGATGCTGAAGGAGTATATAAGGGTATACAGGATTGATTGTATAGATCCAGAAATGGATAGCATAATATTGTGTGAAGGTAATACAATATTGTAAGTACTCTGAACAAAAATGAGTGTGAGTACAGTTGAAAGATGAAGGCTAGGTGCATTTATGGCACCAGAAGGAAAGATAGAAGATAAAGACTGGGATTGTATAACTTAGTAAAACCTAGAGTGGTCAGTGATGGTGATTAGATGTACAAATGTAAGAATGTTTTTAAAAGAGGGAGAACAAATGAATGTCAACATTGCAAGGTGTTGAAAATTGGATGGTACAAGCTAAAAAAATACAATCAATGCAAACTAGAGTCTATAGTTAATGGTAACATTGTAAGATGCTCCCATTAATTGTAACAAAGGCAATATACCAAAGCTAAATGTTTATAAGATGGGTTATAAGGGAATGATATGGAATTCTTGGTGGTAATGTTGCCTGACCTTTTCATTGTATTTTACTTTATTTTTTCTTCTATATTTCATGTCTTTATTCTTAATATTTTTTCTCCTTTTCCTCTTGCTTTATAGAAGAAATGGAAATGTCTTCATATAGATTGTGGAGGTGAATGCATAACTATGCAACTATACCGGGAATTATTGATTGTTTACATAGAATGTATTGTATGGTGTGTGAATAAAACTGTTTAAAAAAAATAGAGGGATACAAGTTCTGGAGAAAATGTGGAGAGAGGGGTGTAAGTATTAACTGTTGGTAGGGAAATAGAATGGGGCAGCCCATCTGGAGGGCAGTGTGGTGGTTCCATAGGAATCTAGCTATGGGATTCCCACATGGTCCCGCCATCCCATTATGGGTATACACTTGGAAGAACTGAGAGTAAGGACATGAATGGACATTGCACACTGGTGTGTATGGCTGCAGTATTCACAATTTGCGACAGACAGAGGTGACCTAAGGGTACTTCGACTGATAAACGGAATTGTGAACTGTGGTGTATACATCCAATGGAATACTGAGCAACAGCAAGAAGAAATGAAGTTGTGAGGTATGCAACTAGGTGAATGGAGCTTGAGGACAGGATGTTGAATGAAATAAGCTGGAATCAAAAAGATCAACACAATAATGCCTCACATATTAGTGGAGTAACTATAATGTGCAAACTCTGAGAATTGAATCTGAGAGAATAGGTTATCAGGGGAAGGCTCATGGTAAAAGTTCCTAGATTGTAAGCTCTTACAGCAGTCACATATATTCATGAGTTATAATGGCTATTTCTAACATCTGAGATGCTGAGCTCTTTGTGTATAACCTGGTTGGTCCCTGGAACTTTGGGTATTTGTGTTATACCTGAGACTCAGAGCCAGAGATCTGGCAGCTATGAATGTCAGCATTACCCCATACAGCAAATGTTCAAGAGTCTGAAAAAGAGATCAGACTTCAATTAGAAATATGAAAGAAATGGACTTGGTTAGGACTAAGGTAAAACAGACTAAAAAGTAGAGGATGATATTGATTTAAAACTTCAACTTCCGTTTGAGACCAAAGGAAAAGAAGTTTATTAGGTGCAAATTCTATATTTTTTGTAGCACGCTCTATAATTTAACTTGTATGGTCAGTTTATCAAAACACCATAATTACATGGAACCTTGAATAGGGGGTGAGATCTGTGCCGAGGGCCGGCCTCAGCAACGGTCAGGGTCCTGATAGGGGGGCTGGAGTTGGCGAAAGAAGGAGACAGACACCTTGTGTGTCCAGGTACAAAGATGGAATCTCCGACCAAGCGGAGCATCAGAGCTTTATTTTTATAATTTTCTGTAACATACGCATTAGCATTCAGGCATGCAATACTAGAATAGTTTGGCTAAATTTTAGACATTATTTATTCTTACACAGTGATCAATGGGCTAGCAGGGACAGACTCCCTGAAGCGTAGCAAGACACAGTGTTCGGGCACAGGCATAGCAGTTCCTATTACTGAGTACCAAGCAACCTATAACTATTTTTTGTGTTCATGTTTTTGAATCTGTTAATCATTACCTTTTTGCTTCTTCTAGCTAACTCTTTGAAAGCTTGGAAAGGGGGATTTTGAGCAGAAAGGGTGACCTATTGATTTCTAAGAAAGGAGCAGGCATTTTCACTACGCTGAAGCTAATGCAGGGTTAGCTGCTGGCTCATTAAAGTAGCTAGGTGTGGGAGCATGTCACCATCACAGAGCCCAAAAGACGTCAAATGAGAAAAAGAGGCAGTATGAATATAAGAAACATTTAAGAAACAGCATAAGAAACAAATTCCTTTTAGGCAGGAGTCTTAGATGCCACTTGACGCTCCGCCTTGCGGAATGGTCACCACGACATGTACTGAAGGCCCAGGGACCGTGCCACTAGGCCGACTGCCGGGTGCTGAGTTGGCTGCCCACAAACTTCCTAAACCATACTTTTAGCCCCTTTTAAATAATAAATTTTATTTTGAAATAAGTTCAATCTTACAGGAACAGTTGCAAAAACAGTACAAACCCCATACATAGAACTCCAGCATACCCAAACTCCCCTCCCCCCGATATCCCGATCCATCACCTTTAAGATCCTGTCACACCACTGTCTCTTTTCTTTCCCTCCCTCTCTCCCCTCCCTCCCTAACACCCATCATCTATTGCTCTGTCCTCTGAACATATGAGAGCAAGCTGCACGTATCTTTGAACAAACAATATAATTCACATATACCTTTCCCATGGACAAGAACATTCTTT